>NW_015386241.1:234018-300446 GCF_001527695.2 Protobothrops mucrosquamatus
AGCAGTGTTCCAATATCTCAGGGGCTGCCACAAAGAAGAGGGAGTCAAGCTATTTTCCAAAGCGCCTGAAGGCAGGACAAGGAGCAACGGGTGGAAGCTAACCAAAGAGAGAAGCAACCTAGAACTAAGGAGAAACTTCCTGACAGTTAGAACAATTAACCAGTGGAACAACCTGCCTCCAGAAGCGGTGAATGTGCCAACACTGGAAGTTTTAAAGAAAAAACTGGACAGCCATATGTCCGAAATGGTATAGGGTTTCCTGCCTGAGCAGGGGGTTGGACTAGATGACCTCCAAGGTCCCTTCCAACTTTATCATCATTATTATCATTATTATTATTATATAGGCAGAGCTCAGTTGTGGTCCTAAGTCAAGGACTCCCTGTAATGTTCACTAAGCTTTCGTCCGGCCAAAAACTGCCAGCGTCATCAGAGTTAGAATAGAAGGAGATCAGGAAGGCAGCTCATATAGCCTCCTGCCTCTGCGTGTGTGTATGTGTGTGTATGTGTGTGTGTGTAAAATGGCTCCTTCAGGTAGCTCATTTTTGGCACCCTCATGAAAAGGCTGCCAGTTGTTAGTCTCCTGATGATTGGCCCAAAGTCACTTCATACCTGAGGTGAGACTACTGTAAAACTCACAGTCTCCTGCCAGTTGGCTTTCATGCCTCAGCAGGACTAGAATTCACAGTCTCCTGGTTTCTAGCCTAGTGCCTTAACCCAGAGGTCCCCAACCTTTTGGGCACCAGGGATCAGTTCTGTGGAGAGAGGTTTTTCCGCGGACCGGAGGGTGCGTGGTTTTGTATGCTGCCTGCATCTTGCAGATGGGGCTTTGCTTGCTTGTGCGGCCTAGTTGCTGGCATGTTGCAGCCCAGTACTGGTCCACAAACTGGGGGTTGGGGACCCCCGCTCTAACCATTAGACCAAACTGGTTATATCATTTAAAAAATTAAAACTGAGTTTTATCATACAAATATTGAAGCCATTAACCCAGAACAATACATTTCATCATTTAAGAATTAATTTGACTTATATTGAATAAGTAGAAGCAAAAAATTGTTCTAATGCTAGAATTACATTATACTTTATAGATTAATACAATAATGTTTTTTTTACCCCACTTCAGTGAAAAGCTGATAACTTCCAATTCCTTTTCTCCGAAAGTAGGCATACAAAATTAATCTGCCTTCTAGCATACATTCATCATACTGAATGACTCACTAGCTATTTTTTGCACAATAGACTTAATCAGGTGAGTTAAAAGACCCAGCAGCTGCACAGCTGTGGTTGCACCATAGGCTAATTTGATCAGGGTTAGCCTTGGTTTAGCCCAGGGGTAGGCAACCTTGGCTCTTTTATGACTTGTGGACTTCAACTCCCAGAATTCCTGAGCCAGCTGTGCTGGCTCAGGAATTCTGGGAGTTGAAGTTCACGAGTCATAAAAGAGCCAAGGTTGCCTACCCCTGGTTTAGCCTGTTGTCACACAAATAAAGTTTATTTGGTTAGTGTATGTGGTTCTGTGAATTAGGTGGACTCAGAAAATGAGCTAATTCAATAACCTAGTTGGTGTGAAATTTTATATCTAGGACTAGGCAGCTACATCTACTGAATCTGCTTTATAAAAACATTATATACAAATATTATGTAAATTATATACAAATGCATAGGAGTACAATTGGCTCAACAGTAGTAACTATGAGAGAGTAACTGTGAGACAGATCTAGGGTTCCTAGTAGATCATCACTTAAATATGATGTGTGCTGCAACTGCCAAAATACCCGATGCCGTCTTGGTTTGCATCAACAGAGGGATAGCATCAAAATCATGAGAAGTGACAATATCACTTTATACCAGGGATCCCCAACCTTGGCAATTTTAAGACTTGTGGACTTCAACTCCCAGAATTCCTCAGCCAGAAAAGCTGGCTGAGGAATTCTGGGAGTTGAAGTCCACAAATCTTAAAGTCGCCAAGGTTGGGGACCTCTGCTTTATACCACACTAGTGAGGCCACACTTGGAGTACTGTGAACAGTTCTGGTCACCACAATACAAAAAGATGCTGAGACCCTGGAAAGTGTGCAGAGAAGAGCAACGAAGATGACAAGCACCTGCCCTCTGCAACAACTTGTTCCCCAGTGTAAGGTTAGCCCTGACTTTTCAGAAGAGCCTAAAGACTTGGCTCTGCCAGTTATTTTGGGGCTCCAATGGGGGAGCATCACAACGGAGGTAGTTGATTGAGTAATAATAGATCCCACCTGCCCCCCATCCTGCCCCCACCCCCATCTTTAATTGGATGGTTGTGTTTGGCTTATATTAGCTTATGTTTTTAGTGTGTATATATGTACAAACAAACAAATAAATAGTCTGGAGGCGAAATTGTATGATAAATGGTTGTGGGAGCTAGGCTTG
This sequence comes from Protobothrops mucrosquamatus, assembly GCF_001527695.2. NCBI lineage: Eukaryota > Metazoa > Chordata > Lepidosauria > Squamata > Viperidae > Protobothrops > Protobothrops mucrosquamatus. Next base: position 236,421 of record NW_015386241.1, read on the forward strand.
ACTAGCCTTTCAATGAAAAGGCTTAGTGGGGACATGATAACTATCTTCCAATACTTGAGGGGAATATCACAGAGAAGAGGAGATTGACTTCTTCTTCAAAGCACCAGAGGGCAGGAAAAGACGTAGTGGGTGGAGGGAGAGAGAGGTCCATTCTAGAAGTAAGGAGAAATTTTCTGACAGTGAAAACAGTTCATCAATGGAATAGCTTGCCTTCCGGAGTTGTGGATGGTCCAAAGTTGGTGGTTTCCAAAAATAGACTGGACCACCAATTGACCAGGATGATATAATGTCTCTTGCCTTAAGTTAGGAGGTTGGACTAGAAGACCTCTGAGGTCTCTTTCAGCCCTATGAGTCTATGTTCTATGTAATTGGTAAGGAGATCTTCCTTAATTTGACATTTTCAGGTGTAAGAGATCATTTTCTTCAACATTCCCAATAACATTAATTTGGAGGGTTGATGCAAAAGCTGAGATTCTATAGTTACCTTAGAGCAGGGGTCATGTGATGTGTCGTGATGTATCGCAACTTTTTTCCCATTGCCGGCAATGGGGTGAGCATGATTTCGCCATGATGCATCCGGCCCGCGGGCTGGCAGTTTGATACCCCTGCCTTAGAGAATCCTTTTGATTGTAACAAACTGGTTACATTTATATACAAGGAAAATTGCTAAAATGGTGCTTTTTAAATGGGGAATTTTAGAACATGTTTGAAGATCCAGAGGGTGTGAATTCCCAAAAAATCAGAGCTCCTTTGTGGTTCTCAGAAAATAACACTTTTTAATCTAATGGGGCGGGGAAAAACATTTGTGTACATGATTGGGAGTCACCAGCTAAATTCTTCATGTAGCTTTTAAAGTAACTTGGATAAGCATGTTGTGTGAACTCTCACGGCATATTGCCTTCTGCTGCTCTTCAATCTTCTGCTCCCAATGACTTAATAATAATAATAATAGTAAAGTTGGAAGGGACCTTGGAGGTCATCTAGTCCAACCCCCTGCTCAGGCAGGAAACCCTATACCATTTCGGACAAATGGCTGTCCAGTCTCTTCTTAAAAACTTCCAGAGTTGGAGCATTCACCGCTTCTGGAGGCAGGTTGTTCCACTGATTAATTGTTCTAACTGTCAGGAAGTTTCTCCTTAGTTCTAGGTTGCTTCTCTCCTTGATTAGTTTCCACCCGTTGCTTCTTGTCCTGCCTTCAGGCGCCTTGAAAAATAGCTTGACACCCTCTTTTTTGTGGCAGCCCCTGAGATATTGGAACACTGCTATCATGTCCCCCCTCGTCCTTCTCTTCATTAAACTAGACATACCCGATTCCAGCAACCGTTCCTTATATGGTTTAGCCTCCAGTCCCCTAATCATCTTTGTTGTCCTTCTCTGTACTCTTTCTAGAGTCTCAACATCTTTTTTATATCGCGGTGACCAAAACTGGATGCAGTATTCCAAGTGTGGCCTTACCAAGGCATTGTAAAGTGGTATTAACACTTCACGTGATCTTGATTCTATCCCTCTGTTAATGCAGCCTAGCACTGTGTTGGCCTTTTTGGCAGCTGCAGCACACTGCTGGCTCATATTTAGATGATTGTCCACTAGGACTCCGAGGTCCCTCTCACTACTATTGAGCAAGGTACCTCCTATACTATATCTGTGCATTTGGTTTTTCTTGCCTAAATGTAGAACCTTGCTTTTTTCACCATTGAATTTCATTTTGTTAGATAGAGCCCAGTGTTCAAGTCTGTCCAGATCCTTCTGTATCTTAAGCCTGTCTTTTGGAGTGTTGGCTATTCCTGCCAGCTTGGTGTCGTCTGCAAATTTGATGAGTTCCCCATCTATCCCCTCGTCCAAATTATCACTTGAGCTGGTTTCTTAGCTCCTGTTCCCCAAATGATCTCAGAGTACAAAACGCACTGTAGTGTAAGCGCTTTGGAGGAAAGTTATGCAATGACCTAGATTAGAAGGGCAAAAGGTGATTCAGAGCTTATGAGGACATGCATGCAGCTTCTATCAAAAACACCTTTCAATGAACCCATCTCTTTCCAGGATGAAGCTGCCAACCACCCAAGCCAAGAAAAGACTCTGCTGCTTTAATACGATTAATACAGTTTAATATAGTCCTTGACTTATAGCCGTTCATTTAGTGACCATTCGAAATTACAACAGCACTGAAAAAAGTGACCTATGACCAGTTGTGGGATCCAGTCGGTTCGCACCACTTCGGCAGAACCAGTAGCTAATTTTTTGTTGCCCAGGCCCAGAACGGACTTTCGGAAGCGGCATCCACACCGAGAACCGGTTGTTCACATATTTGAATCCCACCACTGCCTATGACCCTTTTTCACACTAAAGACCGTTGTGGTATCCCCGTAGTCACGTGATCAAAATTCAGACATGTGGCAACTGACTCATATTTGTGACAGTCGCAGAGTCCTGGGGTCATGTGATCATTTTTTTCAACCTCCTGACCAGCAAAGTCAATAGGGAAGCTAGATTCACTTAGCAATTGTGTTATTAACTTAACAACTACAATGATTCATTTAACAACTGTGCCAAGAAAGGTCATAAAATGGGGCAAAACTCACTTAACAACTATCTCGCTTAGCCACGGAAATTTTGGGCTCAATTTTGGTCATAAGTTGAGGACTACCTGTATGCTCACCAAGTCTCATTTTGCCTTTTGAATCTAGAGGATAACTTTAACTGCAGTCACCATTTTATAATAATAATAATAATAATAATAATAATAATAATAATAATAATAATAACAACAACAACAACAACAACAACAACAATAATAATAATAATAATAATAAAGTTGGAAGGGACCTTGGAGGTCATCTAGTCCAACCTCCTGCTCAGGCAGGTAACCCTACACCATTTCAGACAAATGGCTGTCCAGTCTCTTCTTAAAAACTTCCAGTGTTGGAGCATTCACTGCTTCTGGAGGCAGGTTGTTCCACTGGTTAATTGTTCTAACTGTCAGGAAGTTTCTCCTTAGTTCTATTAACGCTCGTAAAGCCTCTGTAGAGCCCAGAAGCATCGCTGGAAATTGAGGTAGGGTGAATTGAGTCTATGCATGTAAAACAGCAATTCAGGAAGAGACAAACACCCATTTTCCAGAGCTTGCACCCCACCTCCTTCAACACCTCATCTCTGCATCTTCACCGTATGACTTCAGCTCACCAGATGAAAAATCCAGGATATTGAAACTGCTCATAATTGTATCGCTGTAATTAAATGAGGATTAAAAAAGCAGAGTATGGAAAAACAACAGATAATAACAATTAAATTAAAGCCTGCATATTTCTAAAAAGTGGAATTTGTTGAATCCAGTGTTTTTCAAACTTGGCAGGGCCTTGAAAAAGTTGAGACCAACCAACATCCTGTGCGTCATGACACAATTGTGAAATTTGACATCCCATCTGTCATGCAAATTGTGGAATTTGCATCACTAACACAAGGACATCAAGCAAACATGTCACTGTGGCTTGTTTATCCCGCGTTTTCCACCAGCCGCTTTCCTCTAAAAGCTAATCACAGCAGTTCCAATCTAAATTTAAACACTGGCCAGTTTTGCATGCAATGTCGAGGGAGAGTTTTAGATAACAAGTGTGCATATCTTGACGGTTTCCTTCCCATCAAGACATCCCATACTGAGTTTTACCAAGGTTTCATACAGACGATGTCATTCAAGATATCTTAGGTCTATTTAAGCCAGATGCTGCATCTTAGGTTATTTTATTCTTTCGCATGTTATGAAATTTCCTGACAATTAGAACAATTAATCAGTGGAACGGCTTGTCTCCAGAAGTTGTGGGTGCTGCAACACTGGAGGTTTTTAAGAAGGCATTGGACAATTATTTGTCTGAAATGGTATAGGGCAGTGGTGGTGAACCTATGGCACAGGTGCCAGAGGCGACACTCAGAGCCCTCTCTGTGGGCACGCATACCACCACTGCCAGCAGCTTGTGCAGGTCCATTAGGCCGCCGCTGCTGCCCAGAGCGGCAGCCCCACCAGGCACAAAGGAGGTGAAGTGGCCAGCTGGAAAGCTCGACTAGAGGTGGTAGAGCACGCCCACACCCAGAAAGCAAAAGGCCACCCCGAGCCAGGAAAGCCGGATCCCCATCAGCACCATGGCCCCCCAGTCCCATTTAGGATTGCGTGCCTCCCCCCATTTATGCTGGGACTCCTGCCCACCGCCCCACCCACCAGAGACCCCCTGGATCTCCCCCAACTCTGCCCAGCCCCCACAAGCTTCCCCCCCATGAGCAACATCGATGTGGCCATGCCCACCCCAGCCACGCCCACCCAGCTTGCCATGACAACTGCAGCCACGCCCACCCAGTGGGCTACGCCCCCATGCCCCCCACTGAGAGTACCACAATCCTGATGTGGCCCTGGCACTTTGCGATAAATAAGTGGGTTTTGGGTTGCGGTTTGGGCACTCGGTCGCTAAAAGGTTCGCCATCACTGGTATAGGGTCTTCTGCTTGAGCAGGGGATTGGACTAGAAGACCTCCAAGGTCCCTTCTAACTCTGTTATGCTATAAGTCCTACTTCTTTAAATGATGCTCATGCTTTCCCAGCCTCTAATCCTAACCTCTGAATGAATGACACACATAAGCTAAAAATCCACGTGAGACAATGTGGTGGAGTGGTTAAAGGGTTGAAGCAGGAATGGGAAGACTCAGTTTTTAAAAATCTTCTTCAGCCATGGAAAAGTTCTTGGGCAATTTTGGACTACACACTCGGTCTCATTCCAACCGACCATACAGGCTTGTGACGAGTGGGGATAAAATAAGGGTGGAAGTGTTATGGGGCAGCCTTTTGTCTTGGAGGAAACACCAGGTGTAAACCTAACAAACTGATTAATAATGGTGAGGCAGATATAGGTCTTCAGCATAAATATCTAAGATCAGAGGTGACCTTCAGGGTTTTATTTTTTGACCAAGCTTATATCAAGAATTAAATTGGCCATAAAGCTCCTTTAGAGCTTTTCTTTTCTTGGAAAGCTATGTAAAGCTATATAATGCTGCGTGCATTTCCAAATTGGATTATAGGGCATGGAAAATCCTTTTGTTGAATTTTAACTCTAATCAGGTACATCTGTGGCAAGATGATAAATCAGCAGTTAGGAATAAAGTCCCCCACACCGCTTCATGGCTCAAAGCACCATGATGTACAGATAGTGCCTATTGTGATTCCTCATCAGCCAGTGAAGCCGGCAGCTGAATCTGGGGAATCAGAGGAGGAGGAGGAGGGGCCTGGAGTGCCATCAGAGTCATAGGAAGGCTCTGATGAGCTCCAAGATTTATAATCTGACGAGGAGCCTGGCCCCTCCACTCGTGCTCAGGCTGAGACACAGCTGTGCTGGGAGGCTGAGTCAGACTGTGAGGACTCACAGCTGGAAGACATCATAGATGCTCGCAAACACCAACAGGCAACGAGAGTTGGACAGAGGAATGCAATGGGGCGGCTCCAAAGGCAAAGGAGAAGGCATTAGGAAGCCACGCCTTGGGCTGCATAATAAAAGGGAAGGTGTGAGAGGTGCTGGTTGCTGAAGGCAACAGTTTGTGAAGGAATCAAGTTTCAGTGAATTGTGTTTTGTTTGCCTTTGGACATTTTACTCAGGTCTGTAAAATAATAAAAGGGGTTTTGTTTTCCTGCGGTTCCAGCCTACTTGTTGGAAGAGGGGTTTCTCCTTGTGAGTTTAACAAGGACTCACGTAGGCTGGGACAGAACAGTGCCCAGCTTACAACAGTGACCATGCAAACTTGTTTTTGTGACCATTCAAAGTTACAATGGCATTGAAAAAAGTTACTTATGACCATTCTTGACACTGTTGCAAGATCCCCATGATCATGTGATCAAAATTCAGGCACTTAAACTTCCTGGCAGTAGATCCTGGCCGAGGGAGTCAAAACCAACATGTAAGAAGAAAGGAAGAAGAAAGAGAGTCATTAAAAAAGAAACAGAAATGGGTGTAATTGGTATGATAGGAGATATACAAATAATCCTCGACTTACAACAATTTGTTTAGTGACCCTGAAAAATGGGACTTACAACCGTTTTTCACACTTATGACCGTTGCAGCTTCCCCATGGTCATGTGATCAAAATTTGGCCGCTTGGCAACTGGCTCATATTTATGACGGTCGTAACAATTGTTGGTAACAACAATTGGTAACAACAACAAACAAGAAGTCAGATTGTTGGGGGAAATATGCTGACATTTGTAAACTGTTCAGAGAGTGCTACAGTGGTGGGATTCAGCCAGTTCACACCGGTTCAGCAGAACTGGTAGCTAATTTTTTGTTGCCCAGGCCCAGAACGGACTTCCGGAAGCGCATCCACACAGAGAACCGGTTGTTCACCTATTTGAATCCCATCACTGGAGTGCTGTAAAGCACTATGGGGCAGTATATAAGTCTAAGTGCTATTGCTATTGCTATTCTTTGCATTAAATTTGCATTAACATTTTCTTCTGGCGGAAAAGATGCTTTAAAGCACCTTTTAAAGAGGTGCTTTTAAAATAAATTATCTTTCATCACACTGAAAGAAAACAATAAGATGGATGGATGGATAGATTCTTTTTTTTTTTTTGCAAAATGCTAATTCTTTTACCAATTAGTAGTGTGAGAAAAAATTACTTTTTAGTGACTCAAAGCAAATTTACTTGGCAATTAAAACGTGCACTGTACCCCCAATTTTCCAATGTTTGATTACTGAAGGATAAGTGCAGAGTAGTCAGAGGTAGATGAGAATTATTATGCAAGCTAGGAAAGAAACCTGATTTTTTTTTACCTCCGGCCTTTTTGTTTAGATAAAAATTGTACTTATTTAAGTAACCTCAGCGAATGGAGTTGTTTAAAATGCTCACACTTTCTTAGGAAGGTGGATAAAGTCTGGGGAGAACCAGATGTAGGTAATCCTTAGATAATGTGCAGCTATTTATTTTTCATTAAGAGCACATCAGCAGAGGGCATGCTGTAAAGGAAATGAAAACATACTTGTCCTTGCAATACATTATTTAGCGACTGTTCTAGTCACAGATGGCATCAAATAGACTTATAAAAATCTAGCCCATGCATAGTAAATTCTACACCTGGAAAACCCAAATTTTTCACCACAATTATTTTATCTGCATTACACATTGCTTCGAAAATTATGGTGTTTTTTTTAAAAAAAAATTGAGATGTATTTAGATGAAGGATAGATGATAATTGAAGTGAGTGGAGCATGGTAAAAAAAAAACCCCATAAATTAACCCCAGGAAAAGGAAGGGTAGCTAGGTTGCAAGGTGCTATATTTGTCAGGCGCAAGAAATCAGGAAGCAAGGCGGTTCAAATGACTACAAGTTTATTGCATGCTAATTTATTCTCTACAAGAATCTGAGCTGCTAATGGTCAAAGCAAATTGGAGGTAGATAAGAGTCAACGGAATTCAAGGTGGGCTGGACTTAGATTTCTTGTGGGCATGAAAGGACTCAAGACTGATGGCATACTTGACCTCAGGCTCAGCTTGGTCATCTCCCACAATATTTTTACCATCTTGGCACAAAAATACTTGCTTAATGCTCATTGCAGATTAACTTTCATCAGGCTTTGATTGGAGAATAAACCTAGAAAAAAGAGTTGGTCAAAGAGACCAAAGCTTGCGGTGATTCTTCATTAAGTTATTTGTCAGATGCAAAGAATCAGGACCATTAAGTTCCAGTTAAGCTGATTTATTGCTCATGCCTATACACAAGAATCTAGTCAACCAAAGGTCAGCACTAAATTGGCACTAGATAAGAGTTAAAGGAATTCAAGAGGGGTTGGACTTAGACCGATTGTGGGAACATAACGATTCTAGGCTGATTCCTCTCTTAACTCCATCCCTAAGCCCTGCCTGTCCTCCTACACTATTCTAGATAATAGTTGGTCTCATAGATGGTAACCTTAGTCTTCCAAATCTATTCTTCCAGGATCTACTTTCCTATTTTCATCTTCTACTTCTCCATCTCTCTCTCTCTCTCTCTCTCTCTCTCTCTCTCTCTCTACCTCCCTCCCTCCCTCCCTCCCTCCCTCCTTCCTCTACTTTTTCTTCAACCGCTAACTCTTTGATACTCATTCCTCCTCAAGTCAACTGTTTCTCATTAATGCCCCAGACAGCTTAATTAATGATGAGGAATGCTGGGAACTGTAGTTCAATCATTTCCGGAGGTCATAAATTCATCGCCACATTTCTGCAAGAGAAGATCATTAGAAATGGCGATGCTGTCCTGAACGGTATTGATCTCGCCAAGGAACCTTGATAGCCTTCAAAGGGCATTCAGGGTGCTTTGGAATACAGTTCTAAATGCTGGTGCTATATTAAATCCTTCCTGGCAAAGCTCCTTTAAAAGGTCCACATATAAAAAGTAAGAGATATTCGATTATTCATTTCCTGAGTCAGGGGCTGCTTGAGTTAATATCCTGCATGACAGGAATAAATCTATTAGAAACTATTTCAGGGCTCGTTCTAATTTCCCCAGGCGCTCACACATCTCTTTTTCAAGGATGCTTCTTTGCCAGCCTGAGAGCAGAGAGAACAATGGGAGTGTCTGAAGCTCTTGTTCCACCAAGAATGGAAGAGCAATTCTATCTCTGCTGAGGGAGACCCCTGCTGATTTTCAATGGATCATTGGCCTTGCTGTTCCTTTCCCTCGCTTTCTCCATAGCTGAGATTCTCAGCCAAGAGCTAATTGCGTTTTCTTGGCAGAGGGCAAGCAAAGGGATTGCACATTTATGAAGCCGGCTGAAACCCTGAGAATAACAGGAATTCTGCCAGCTTCAGACAAGCAAACAAGCAAAGCGGAGTTGTGGGATTTTTAAACATTCTGTATTATTATTATTATTACTATTATTATTAATAATAATAATAATAATAATAATAATAATAATAATAATAATAATAATAATAATAATAATAATAATAATAATAATAATAATAATAAAGTTGGAAGGGACCTTGGAGGTCATCGAGTCCAACCCCCTGCCCAGGCAGGAAACCCTACACCATTTCAGACAAGTGGCTGTCCAGTTACTTCTTAAAAACCTCCAGTGTTGGAGCATTCACTGCTTCTGGAGGCAGGTTGTTCCACTGGTTAATTGTTCTAACTGTCAGGAAGTTTCTCCTTAGATCTAGGTTGCTTCTCTCCTTAATTAGTTTCCATCCGTTGCTTCTTGTCCTGCCTTCAGGCACTTTAGAGAATAGCTTGACTCCCTCTTCTTTGTGGCAGCCCCTGAGATACTGGAACACTGCTATCATGTCCCCCCTTGTCCTTCTCTTCATTAAACTAGACATACCCAATTCCAGCAACCGTTCCTTATATGTTTTAGCCTCCAGTCCCCTAATCATCTTTGTTGCTCTTCTCTGTACTCTTTCTAGAGTCTCAACATCTTTTTTACATCCTGGTGACCAAAACTGGATGCAGTATTCCAAGTGTGGCCTTACCAAGGCATTGTAAAGTGTTATTAATACTTCACGTGATCTTGATTCTATCCCTCTGTTAATGCAGCCTAGCACTGTGTTGGCTTTTTTGGCAGCTGCAGCACACTGCTGGCTCATATTTAAGTGATTGTCCACTAGGACTCCAAGATCCCTCTCACAGTTACTACTATTGAGCAAGATACCCCCTATACTATACCTGTACATTTGGTTTTTCTTGCCTAAATGAAATCTCCTCAACTTTACGACCACAACTGAGCCCAAAATTTCTGTTGCTAAATGAGATAGCTGTTAAGTGAGTTTTACCCCATTTTATGACCTTTCCTGACCCAGTAGTTAAATCAATCACTGCAGTTGCTAAGTTAGTAACACAGTTGTTAACTGAATCTGGCTTTCCCATTGACTTCGCTTGCCAGATGGTTCGCTAAAGGGGATCACATGGCCCCAGGACACTGCGACCGTCATTAAATATGAGCCAGTTGCCAAGCGGCAGAATTTTGATCACGTGACCATGGGGGAGCTGCAACGGTCGTAAGTGTTAAAAATGGTCATAAGTCCCTTTTTTTCAGGGCCGTTGTAACTTTGAACGGTCACTAAACAAATTGTTGTACGTCGAGGACACTCGTATATCTCCTATCTGTTCAAACCATACCAATTTACACCCATTTCTATTTCTTTTTAACGACTTTCTTTCTTCTTCCTTTCTTCTTACGTGTTGGGTTTGAGTCCCTCAGCCAGGATCTACTGCCAGGAAGCTTTGTTGAAATAAAAGGAGAAAAGCAATAGGATTGAGAAGAGAAGAATGATAAAGTCAGTTCCTGCTTGTGTTCAGTTTCCTTGTATTTTATTTTATTTATTTATTTATTAATTATCCCAAGGATTTAGGCTGGTTTTCCGAAACTGCTTCCCGATTCATCGGAGGCCAAAGGGGAAGGATTGTAACAGAGCGCACCAGACTCTGCATTACTCAAAGGCAATCAGGCAGAGATTCAAGGACGCAGCTTTCTGATCAGCTAGTTTTATTATATATATTAGAAAAGCTGTAATCATAGCAATCAACAGCTATTCCCAAATCTAAGCATACAATAGTTGCTGGGTTCAATTTGTTTTCCTCCCCTGCGTGCTGCAATGGATGGAAAGACATGGTTGACATCTGTGCGTTGTCATTGTGAGAGCTGCATCTGATCTCTTTGCAAACTATCTTGGGCCTTGTAGATCCAAGCTGGCTGGGGAATTCTGGGAGTTGAAGTCCACAAGTCTTAAAGGTGCCAGGGTTGGAAACCCCTGTCTTACACAGTTTCACTCAATATCATACCCCTATCTTTATAGGCTTTATGCGTATAACAGTGGTGGCAAACCTATGGCACGGGTGCCAGAGGCGGCACTCAGAGCCCTCTCTGTGGGCACACGCGCCATCGCCCCAGTCCTAGGCCTTCAGCTGGGTTTTATAAAACCTTTTCGTTTTAGGCCTCTGCTGCCGTTGCAAAAAAAAAAAAAAGGTTCAATCAATCAGTCAATTTCAACTTCTCGCGGGAAAAAAAAGTTGGAATTGATTGATTGAACTTTTTAGTCCCACCCAGTCTGCCGTTACCACCACAGCCACGCCCACCCAATGGGCCACACACCCCCAATTGGCCACACCCAGCCAATGGGCCACATCCACCCGGCACTCGACGATGCATAAGTGGGTTTTGGGTTGCAGTTGGGCACTCGGTCTCTAAAAGGTTCGCCATCACTGGCGTATAACCTTGCATTTGATGGAGATAAATCTATGCACACACTCCCGACAGAAAAAGCAAAAAAGAAAAGAAAAAGAGCAAAGCCATCTTTGGGAAATACAGAAGGCACAAAAGATAGGAAAAGAATACTTTAGGCTGTACAAGATTCAAAGAACACATCTGCACTTTATGACTTAATTGCAGAGTTATGGCCATATGTTATGGTTTTCCCCAAGGAACTCTGGGGGCTGTAGTTTGACAGATGGCTGGGACTTGATGGTTAAAGATCCTTATCCTCCCTCTCCATCTTTCAGTTTCTGAATCTTTTGGATGAAAGCAAATGATGACAAAAATGCACTTAAAGGTAGAACTGCATGCATAAAAAGCACACTGCTATCTTATATATCCCTTCTTCCCATTGACTATACCAGTAAAAGAAATATCAGCAAACTTTTAACACTTTATGCTTTTTCTGGTGCTTACTTATCATTTATTTGCAAAACCCCATCTCTCTCTCTCTCTTTCTCATTTTAAATGTAAATTTAATATCATCTTTGTACATGTTAGCAATCTACACTCTCAGGTTGCTTGAGGCCATCCTGCAGCTTGCAGAGTGTGTGCCCAGATTGTGCCAAGAAACTCATTTTCAAAAGTGACTGACATTTGGAGATGTGTTTTTAAAGGACTGAGTAGATGTAATTATCTTTTTCATCTTTTGAAGTGTGTTCTTCCCCAACCCCCCCACCCCACCCACCCCATCCCACCCCCAACCAAAAAGTTCTGAATTTATTGGTCCAGCCCATTATAGTGATTTCCTTCTGCAACTCTTGGAAGATCCAAAAATGAACATAAAAAATGAATGGGTTGCTGCATTTATTTATTTATTAGATTTTTAGCCCAACTTGCTCTGCTATTCTGTTACTCTGCATGTGGAATATGTTGTGCGAAATGCACAGGTATCAGCTATGGCCGTGCAGTGTTTCTATGATTTAGAGGTGCCCTTAATCATTCTTTTGCTTCACTAAAAGTATTTTCAGCTACTATCTGGGTACAACTTCTATTCTGAGCATAACTGGGACCGTATACAGTAAATGCTTCGTTCCCAAATGCTTAAGGAACAATTCTCGTCCCTCTGTCTTCCTAATGTAATTTTGCACTACGAGGCCGGAGGAACTCATATTTGGGCATTCATCTTCAAATTTTGGCTAAAGCTCCTCTCCTTCAATTTTAATGGTTGAGCTTGTTTTATCCTGAGTAGGACACTGCATGACAAAGGAAAATACTACAACCTCCTACTTGAGGTTTTACACACCACTGCTCATTTTAAGACTGCTGGAATTAATCCCTTCTCCTAGGAAAAATTGAACTGTTTACCATAACCAGTTCAGCACCCAAGCTCAGCACTCTGTGTGAATGACCTCAAGATTGTCTGAACAGGAAGTAGTAGAGAAATATAATAATAATAATAATAATAATAATAATAATAATAATAATAATAATAATAATAATAATAATAATAATGATGATGATGATGATGATGATGATGATGATGATGATGATGATGATGATGACAATGACGACAAAAAAGTCTGGATAGTGGACGTGGCAGTGCTTGGAGACAGCAGAAGAACTGGAGAAGATAACAAAATACAAAGACCTACAAATAGAAATAGAAAGACTGTGGCAAAGGCACACAAGGGTAGTACCAATAGTAATAGGCACCTTGGGTGCAATCCCAAAACAACTAGAGCACCACTTGAACACCATTGGCATTGACAAATTTGCCATTAGTCAATTGCAAAAGGCGGCCTTACTAGGAACTGCTTCCATCCTGCGACAATATCTGTAATACCATCAAACATCCACATCTGCCTATCCCAGGTCCTTGGGAAGGACTCAACAGGTAGACAAAAATGCCAAATCCAGTCTGAACATCTGGCTGACTGTGTGACAATCAATAATGATGATGATTATGATGATGAAGAAGAAGAAGAAGGAGAAGTAGAAGGAGAAGGAGGAGAAGGAGAATGAGAAGAAGAAGAAGAAGAAGAAGAAGAAGAAGAAGAAGAAGAAGAAGAAGAAGAAGAAGAAGAAGAAGAAGAAGAAGAAGAAGAAGGAAGAAGAAGAAGAAGAAGAAGAAGAAGAAGAAGAAGAAGAAGAAGAAGAAGAAGAAGAAGAAGAAGAAGAAGAAGAAGAAGAAGAAGAAGAAGAAGAAGAAGAAGAAGAAGTTGGAAGGGACCTTGGAGGTCATCTAGTCCAACCCCCTGCTCAGGCAGGAAACCCTACCCTTTCAGACAAATGGCTGTCTAGTCTCCTCTTAAAAACTTCCAGTGCTGGAGCATTCACTGCTTCTGGAGGCAAGTCATTCCACTGATTAATTGTTCTAACTGTCAGGAAGTTTCTCCTTAGTTCTAGGTTGCTTCTCTCTTTGGTCAGTTTCCATCCATTGTTTCTTGTCCTGCCTTCAGGCGCTTTGGAGAGTAGCTTGACTCCCTCTTCTTTGTGGCACCCCTGAGATATTGGGAAGACTGCTATCATGTCCCCCCTCATCCTTCTCTTCATTAAACTAGACATTCCCAATTCCAGCAACCGTTCCTTATATGTTTTAGCCTCCAGTCCCCTGATCATCTTTGTTGCTCTTCTCTGCACTCTTTCTAGAGTAAACTGGCATGTATTTATAATGGCTGTTGTGTCCTGGGCTCATGTAATCATCTTTGGGAACTTCTGACAAGCAAAGCCAGTGGGGAAGCCAGATTCCCTTAACAAATTAACAACTGAAGTGATTCACTTAACGTCTGTGGCAAGAAAGGTCATAAAATGGAGCAAAATTCACTTAACAGCTATCCTGGTTAGCAACAGAAATGTTGGGCTCATTTCTGGTTGTAAGTCAAGGACATACCTGTAGCTAAATTTGAAATCCCAAGGTGCAGAGACATAAATGCCAGCTGCTAGAGAGAAAAAAAATAACCAAGGACCATCACCTTCATGTCTTAGTTATGAGTTTTCAGAAATCTGTCTGGCTGTCCAGCAGTTGCAGAATTACAAGGTTAGATCCAGCAAGAAGAATTCCCTACATCAGGGGTGTCAAACTCAATTTCATTGAGGGCCGCATCAGCATTGCGGTTGCCCTTGGGGGGCTGGGTGGGTGTGGCCAGGGTGGGTGCAGCCTACTGGGTGGGCGTGGATGCAGTGGGTGTGGCCTACTGGGTGGGAATGGCTAGCTCTACATCGTTCGTGTCAAGGGTGCCTGTGGGGGCCTGGGCAGGAGTGGGACAGATCTGAGGGTCTCTGGCAGAAGGGGGTGGGACCGGGGCAAACGCCAAGGCATGGTCCATTTCTTCATTCCTCACAAAGGGTGACACCTCCCCAGCATGCACCCAGGGGGCGGGGCCGACACAGCAGGGGCTGGTTCGTCGCTGTTTCCAGACAGCCTTGTGGAGCTAAGACTGAATGCGTTTCAGCATAGATCGCCACCACAAAATTGTACATTGGCTCCCGGCCGGCCTGGGCCAGGGCCAAGGCAGCGGGGGCCGTTCCCTCACTGTTTCCAGGATGGCTTCGCGGGCCACATGAAACCAGTTCGCGGGCCGCATCTGGCCCCTGGGCCTTGTGTTTGACATGTCTGCCTTACATTTTACAAGAACCAAGCAGCAGAGAGAGGAGCAAAACCGTTTCAAGTCAATTTGTATCTTTATGACCTCTAGTAAGTGGAGAGGGAGTTTAAATAAACTTCATGGTCTACTTTGCTGCCCTTTGCCCTTTCTGAAACAAAAGTGGATTTTATGTTCCAACTGGCGACACATATTTTCCTCCAACTGTACGCTATATTCCTGTGTGCAGAGATTTTTCAGTCTTCTGCATATTCTAATCTCATTAGTCAAAGTTGTCATCATTTTAACAGTGGAAAGTTCTGCCCGAAGAATATATTGGTTTAACAGTTCAATCCACCTACACCTTTTTTATACGTATAAAAAAGAAATAAAACAACTATAGAACCCTCCTACACTCTGAACATGAATTTTTAATCATTTCTTTGTACTGTATTACCAACTGACAGAATTCAGTTATTTTTTTTCCCTAATCACAGCACAGACCATTTTTGCTCATTTTCATTATTTTTTTAATTAGTGGCGTTAGCTTTCTGAAAATGCACACAGAAAGATCCCTAGGAAAGTAGTACACTGTTCCTATTACAGGTAGTCCTTGACTTATGATGGCAATGGGGACAGGAATTTTCCGTCGCAAAGTAATGCACCTGTTCCTAGATTAGAAAGCTGTGCTCACAGTTATGCATGACCCTATTACTTCCCTTATGGACTATGCCGTGGTGGTGAACCTATGGCACGCGTGCCACAGGTGGCACGCAGAGCTCTCTCTGTGGGCACGCGCGCCCTCGCCCCAGTCCTAGGCCTTCAGCTGGGTTTTATAAAACCTTTTCGCTTTAGGCCTCTGCCGCCATGTGCAAAAAAAAAAAAAGGTTCAATCAATCAATCAATTTCAATTTCTCGCGGGAAAAAAAAATCCTCGCAAAGTTGGAATTGATTGATTGAACTTTTTAGTCCCACCCAGTCTGCCATTACCACTGCAGCTATGCCCACCCGATGGGCCACGCCCACCCAATGGGCCACACCTATCCGGCACCCGACGATACATAAGTGGGTTTGGGGTTGCAGTTTGGGCACTCGGTCTCTAAAAGGTTCACCATTACTGGACTATAGTATTGCACTCTACATGGGGCTGCCCTTGAAGAGAATCCAGGAGCTTCAACTGATGCAAAATGAGGTGGCATAGGCAGTTATGTGTGCCTTAAGTGAGCATATGGCACATCCCTGCTTTGTGAGCTGCATTGATTATTCATTCGCTTCTGGGTCCAAGTCAAGGTGTTTTTGACCTTGAAAGCTCTATGTGGCACAGAGACAGGTTATCTGAGGGACCACCTCTCCCTTCAGATCTGGCAGGAAAGACATGATGCAAGTCTAGTCTGGGAAGTGTTCCATCTTTTGGGAGAGCTGTGGTGGTGCAGTGGTTAGAATGCGGTATTGCAGGCTAACTCTGCCCACTGCCAGGAGTTTGATCCTGACCAGCAAAAGATTGATTCAGCCTTCCATCCTTCCAAGGTTGGTAAATTGAGGACCCAGGTTGTTGGGGGCTATGTGCTGACTTGCTTAGAAAGGGCTGTAAAGCTCTGTGAAGTTGTATATAAATCTAAGTGCTATTGCTATCTGATGGGACCTAGAAAGTGAGACTTTTTTTTGCTTTCTAGCCCGGTGCCTTAACCACTAGACCAAGGGTAGGCAACCTTGGCTCTTTTATGACTCGTGGACTTCAACTCCCAGAATTCCTGAGCCAGCTAAGGTTGCCAAGGTTGCCTACCCTTGCACTAGACCAACCTCGTTCTCATTTTATGATTTTATGACCTTTCTTTGCCACAGTGAAGTGAATCATGGCATTTGTTAAATGGATCACATGGTTGTTAAGTGAATCTGGTTTCCCATTGACTTTGCTTTGTTGGAAGCTGAATGAGAAGGTCACAAATGGAGATCACATGACCCAGGGACACTATAACTGTCGTAAAGAAATGTTCGTTTCTAAGCACCCAAAGTTTGTTTACATGATCGTGAGGATGCTACGATGATGGTTAAGGGCAAAGACGAGTTGTGCATACTTTTTTTTAGTGCTTTGTAACTTTGAATGTTCACTAAATGAATGTTTATAAGTCAAGGACTACCTGTAAGGATTAGGAAAAAAGCAATACAATCTACACCCCAAAACTATAACTACAACTTTAAGTGCTTTGATTTTTAATCTTGGGTCAGCCTGGATTACGTAGACAGTTGTGTGAATAATAGTTCTTGTAACACTTGCCAAGGAACCAATAAACAAATATCCCTTGTCAACTGAATGACAAGGTGATCATCTAATCCAGGGGTGTGTGACCTTTGAAACTCTAAGACCTGTGAACTTTAACTCCCAGAATTCCCCAGCCAGCCATGCTGGCTGGGGAATTCTGGAAGTTGAAGTCCACAAGTCATAAAGATGTCAAGATTGGACACCCCTGATCTAATCCATATCTTTCTTTCTAAATAATTGAAGAGAATGATACATGTTCCAGCTACCTGTCTTCTGAGCTGCACTATAAACTTCAGTTGGATGGGGGATCATCTTTTGTAGTTTATCCTCTCTACCCCCGGGCACCCTGGAAATTCTGAGACTTTCAACAAGCTTGCAGGACAGCACAATGGCAAAGACACCTGCGTTATTTGTCAAGTTAAAAAGGCTTAAAGTTTGTCATGGTTCTGACAGATGAATCTCTTCAAAAGAACTTCAAGGCATTGTTTTCCTTAAAGAAACTTTTCTTTGAGAAACAAAGTATCGGCACTACATAGTTGAAACCAAAAATTGAATTCCCCTCCCCTGGCACAAAGTAGCAAATCGCAATTCCCTCCTCCAATTAACAGTAATAAATCACATTCCCCAATTAACTCGAAGCGCGGGCTTTCTCCCCATCTCTGCTGCCCGCCAAATTTCTATCAACTCTGGGCCCAATGACCTTGGGTTCCCATGGCTGAGTTATTATTGTTATGACTAGCTGGACTCTCATCCACATTCCCCCTCCCAGCATCAACGAACTCTAAAAGCAATAGAGAAAAGATGGTTACATTTCCATCTGTTGTCTAAGCAAGAACATCCAATGTTAGCAGCGTTGACACATGGGGGGGGGGGAAACCAGAGGATTTGTGAGGGGTTTTTTTGAGCCATTGCTTTTAGAGTTGTTTACATTTTTCTTTTGGCAAGATTATCTTTGGTTGTTCCTGTTCTTCAATTGCTTTGGAAACTAATTGGGTCTCTGGGCACCCAGCTCAGTGCAGCTTCTCTGTCCTGGAGCTCATTATCAATTCTGCAGGTGCTTTTTTTTAAAGAACATTCAAGCACTCAAGGTCGAAGCCACATTTTCCATGGGGGAGGCTGAGTGTTTCATCTCCCTTGATACATCTGGGGACACTTTGAACTTGCTAATTCAATATTTTTTGGGGTAATAGAACCGTCTCCCAAGTTCCTCTGGCTGCTGGACATTGGGACATACGGCCGTACAGCAAGCTTAATCTGATTTACTGAGTTAATCCATTTTCTGCATTCCCACAGAGCCATAAACTAATTTGCTTGCCGGCTCTACGTAGCACACTAAACTGCAGGAAAACAAACCAAGTAGAGATAGTCCTGAATTGAGCCCAATGTATCTGTTGCTAAGCAGGGCAGTTAAGTGAGCTTTGCCCCCATTTTTACAATCTTTCTCGACACATTTGTTAAGTGAATTCACTGCAGCTGTTAGTTACCCGGTTGTTAAGTGAATCTGGCTTCCCTATTGACTTTACTTGTCAAAACATCACAAAAGCAGATGACCCCGGGACACTGCAACCGTCATAAGTACATGCCAGTTGCCAAGCGTCTGAATTTTGATCATGTGACCACGGGGATGCAACAGTGGTAAGTGTGAAAAAATGGTCATCAGTCACTTTTTCCAGTGCCGTTGTAACTTCGAATGGTCACTAACAAATAGTTGCAAGTCGAGGACTACACTGTAGGCAAAAAAGGTGACAGTGGGTTGCCAAATGACTGCGGCATTCACTTTACGACTGTGGCATTTGCTTTATGGCCAGGGCGTTTGCTTTACAACTGCAGCATTTGCTGAAGAACCGCCGCAAAAAAAATGTTGTAAAATTAGGTTGCTCACATGATGATCTGTTGAACAATTGGCATGACTTACAACTGCTCAATTATAGTTATAAGTTAAGGACTACAATATGTGTATGTAATGGTGGTATCAAGTCATACAGTGGGGTAGTGAAAGTATAAATGCCTTTTTATTTTAATAGACAACACCCTAAGGGTTTGAGAAAGTTACACCAACTTATAGGAGGCTGAAATCTTCACAGTGATGATAGCAATTCTTGTGCGGTAATCAGAATGGGAAAACAACTATATAAATACAGGAAGGGATATATGGGTGTCTGGCTAAAAAGCTAACCCAAGCAGCATTGAATAGAATGGAATAGAACAGAACAGAATATAGAATAGAACAGAACAGAACAGAACAGAATAGTTAGAATAGAATAGAATAGAATAGAATAGAATAGAATAGAATAGAAGAGAAGAGAAGAGAAGAGAAGAGAAGAGAAGAGTTGGAAGGGACCTTGGAGGTCTTCTAGTCCAACCCCCTGCTCAGGCAGCAAACCCTATACCATTTCAGACAAATAGTTGTCTAATCTCTTTAAGTGTTGGAGCATTCATAACTTGTGGAGGCAAATTGTTCCACTGATTAACTGTTCTGTCAGAAAATTTCTTCTTAGTTCTAGGTTGCTTCTCTCCTTGAGTGGTTTCCATCCGTTGCTTCCTGTCCTGCCTTCAGGTACTTTGGAGAATAGCCTGACTCCCTCTTCTTTGTGGCAGCCCCTGAGATATTGAAACAATGCTATCATGTCCCCCCTCATCCTTCTCTTCATTAAACTAGTCCTCCCTGATATGAACACATGAATGCAATTCATTCTGTATTTGTAAATTTTTATTCTAATAATAGTGTCCTAAGGAGAGTAAAATAGCAGCTTTAATTCCATAATTTTGCCTATGGAGTCCCATAGGGCCATTAGCCAGTGATGGCAAACAGATGAGGAGCACTGTTGAGAAAATGGGACTCTATCAAACACTGCAGTGAAAGACTAACAGAATCGTCTTGTTGTACAGATTGTCCTGGACATTACATGCTTACATAGGAAGAACATTACTCCTATTTTGCTTATAACTGGATTTTCAGTATAGACTTGGAATTCAGTTCAATAAAAATCTGTTATATCCCTATTATCTTTCAATATATTCTGACAAAATATATTTCAGAAGGTAGCAAGTGATCCTAGACTTTCCCTCAACAAAAGTTAGGGAGATTGTTCTCATTGCATATTGAGAGGGACGGCCACTAGCATTCTTTTTCTAAAATATTTATGATGTTGAACAGAACTTGTATTATGAACCTTCTTAAGATCATCTATAACAGATACTGGCTAAAAATAATGGGAGTTCAATACACATGAAGGCTAGAGTAAGCCATAAATGTCCTAAAAATGGATATGAGCTGTCCACGGTGCTGAAACTCTTTTTTCAGTGTGTGCTCTGCTCTTATTCAGGATTCCTACCTAAAAGCCAATCCTTCTACTTAGACTTTCAGTGCCAACAATGTATTCTCATTTTTTCACTAGATTCCCCCCCCGTCTTCTTAGGTGTCTTGTTTCTGGAGAATTTTTGAACCTTTCCACTTCAAAATTAAAAGTAAGAATACTCTCTCAGAAGACACACAATTCTGTTTCATTGAATACAGGTAACACTGCTAAAAGATTTTGTGAAATCTGGAAAACTATATTTCTCCTCTGTAAATGAAGCTGGTTTAATACCAAATTATCTTCACAACAATCTACTTTATAATCATCTCATAGTAACAGCTGTGCCTAACCTATTTTGAGGCACATAGAGCCCTTTGTTCTGTGTTGAAGTAGTATTATCCTCAATGGAGTCCTTAATTACAACTAGCTGCTCCTTCTGTCTAACCTGCTGTTCTGCAAGCCATCTGTCACTTTGATTAATGTTCAAAAAAGTACTCTCTAAATTCAGTTCTAATGATCTAAGTTCAACCTTTTTTATAGATACATCAGAATACAGTCTGGGTGTCTTTGACAAGCACCATGATTAATGTTACTAAGGGTCTGTATCTGTAGAACAATGGTTGGCATATCTATGGTAGCTGAGGACCACTCTTAACATCTGAAAATACTTGAGGACAAAATTATGATGGCAGGGGGTAAAGATTTGGTTTTTTAAAATTTTTGGGAAGGAGCTTGAATATACATACAGTATATAAATTGCTTTTATTATGTCATTTTCTCAAAAACAAAATCTGAGTAGACAAGTGCCAAAGCAGATTATCATGGTGCTAGTGTTTCATTTAAGAGATTTTGCACTGGCTAAAATATAAGTGGGCTGCTTTGTGCAAGCCAAGATTTTCTCAAATAGTTGAAACATGTCATTCCTTTGTTCTCTGAGGAACTGATTAAATATCAGACAAGTATGCCTTCTCTTTCTGCTCTTCCCCTCCTTTGCAGCTGTCTTACGATGAGAAACACAGGTAAAAGTCTGTTTTACATCAGTTCTCAGCAATGGATGAGTAAGAAAATTTCCCCCCTCTCTGCTTCCCACCCAGTGCTATCTTATCAATTGCCTCCTTTCATTTCTTTGTCTTTTCCCCATCCCCTGATTTTAAAAAAGCCCTAAGAGGACAATATATGGACAGCTTACTTACTCATTGATAGTTGCAGGCATCATATATCAAATGAAAATACCAATTTTCATTTCACAGTAATTGTCTCCATGAAAATATGGAGACTTCCATAGTAAATTAAGCTTGTGACAGATTGAAAGTTAATAGCTTTACAATGGCATAGGCTTTCAGAAATTATGGTTACCTTCATTATATGCAGTAAGAGAGATCTAAAGTATCTGTGAATAATAATCAAGTATTTACTGTAGTGTTAGACCAGGGGTGTCAAACTGCTGGCCCGTGGGCCGGATGCATCGTGCCGAAACAGCGCCCATCTCATTGCCGGCAATAGAAAAAAAGTTGTGATACATCACGACACGTCACCTGATGTTGTGAGTTTGACACCCCTGTGTTAGACTATCAAATCTGGACTGCAAAACTCTAGATCACCACTTGAGGGCAACAAGGAATTAGAACAGGGATGGCGAACCTATGGCACGCGTGCCAGAGGTGGCACTCAGAGCCTTCTCTGTGGGCACATGTGCCGTTGCCCCAGCCCCGCCTCCCCCCAGCCCCCTCCCCAGCAGCCCCTCCAGAGGAGATTCACCCCTGGACACAGCCCGCATAGAGCAGCGCAGCCAAGGACATGGCAGCCGGGCAGTGGGGACAAGACTCCGCCCTCACACCCCATCACGCGCAAATGATGCTGCGGGGTGCAGGGTGTGGCCCCCTTGGCACTGCAGGGCCACCTGGGCGATCTGTGGCAGGCCGTGGAGGTGGTGGATGGCCCTGCAGGCAGGCGGGGAGGGGCAGAGCGGAGGGTTCGGGGCAGGCGGGGTGTGTGCGGTTTTTGGGCACTCGGTCTCTAAAAGGTTCGCCATCACTGAATTAGAACTTACTGTTTCTCTTTGCTGCCAACTATTGGTTTGTCTTTTTTTTCCTTTTTTTCTTTTAAATAATTTTCAGATCTGGAACTCCTACAATAGCCTTTGGAATGCAAACCCTGCAATCTATTGCTATTGGTGCCACAATTTTATAGTTCTAATGTGCTTTAACATGCCCATTCATTTTTGCAGTCATCATTTAGAAAATGTGAGGTGCAAAGTAGATTTGAAGAGCACCAGATTTCAACATTTTAACTTACAATTCTTCCATCCCCACAACCTACACCTCTCCCGAGCTGAGGACATAATTTACGTGCCAAAGCATAAGGACACAATAGTACAACAACTTTCTCATAGCCTTAACAACGTAGAAGCAGTCTCTTAGAATTGTCAGAGTTACTCCAGGGATAATTTTAACTGACTATCTAGGTAGTACAAGCTGAATCAAAGGAAGAAAGACTTGGAAAAGGAGACTAGCATGAGTCAATCTGGGGAGTAGCAATTAGCAGGAGACCAATCAAAAATGAAAAGTGTCAAAGCATAACAACCAGCAACACAGAAACAATCCGAACACTATTGAATAGACATTGTTCTGGCAAATATTCCATTACGGTTCTACTCATAAGCAAGGTCTTAGTCACAACTAGGCAGCCAAGAATTAAAAATAAAGCTGAATCTAAAAACATAGGTGTGAAAGAAACATGACTAGAAAAGCACACAACATACTTAACAAGGTTAGAGAAAGGGCTGGTGTTTGCATTTATACAATATGTTAAGCTTAGTGGATTATTTTGGGTGGTTCTGTATGTATTATGAACCACAAAGAAGGTTAACCACATTAAATGTGTGCTGAATATTCCTTCCAACTTCTGAATTATAATGGAAGCATGAACCTCCATAATTATCTTGCCCAAAGCTTGCCCCAAGTACATAGTATGTGCCTGACTACAGAAGGTGCTTGAGGTTTTGCATTGCTATGTTAACTCAGATGTTACACCAACATGCAGGCAGGTTATATACTTCAATAAGTAAGATCTAGTTAGCCGTTCTATGTGCTCCTTCTGTCCTCCACACCCTTGCCTGAAATAGCTGTTCTCTCTTGTCAATCAAAGTTTCCCCTCTGCATATCTGAAGGAAGTGTGCACAGTGCCCCAATTTCAAAATAGTTGCTTACCTGTACCAAGCTTGAGACAGGCAAGCTGGCTGAGGAATTCTGGGAGTTGAAGTCCACAAGTCATAAAAGGGCCAAGTTTGAAGACCCCTGGTCTAGACCTTCCTTAGCCATGAAGACAGTTGCATGTTCTAAAGGTGCTTTTTCAAAAGGCAACTTTTTAAAACAATGCCTTTCAAACTAGCTCTCCCATGTC
The DNA here is from genome assembly GCF_001527695.2 of Protobothrops mucrosquamatus. Lineage (NCBI taxonomy): Eukaryota > Metazoa > Chordata > Lepidosauria > Squamata > Viperidae > Protobothrops > Protobothrops mucrosquamatus. The sequence continues at coordinate 260,154 of NW_015386241.1, forward strand.
CAACAGGTTTCTCCCAATCTTCCAGTTTAACTCATTTTTCCTGATCATCAGTTCTGATGAAGCTTCTTGGATGAGAAGCGAAACGTCTTGAAGGAAAAACAAAGAAAGTCCAGATGCCTTTTTGAAAAAGCACCTTTGGGACAACTGTGACCTGGGTGACTGAGAACCTCCAAAACCACATTAGTTGGATAACTTTGGGCTTCTCAGCCTTAGGAAGAAGGCTGTGACAAATCCCTGCTGAAAATGTTCCCAAGAAAATTGCATGGACTTGTTCATCTGATTACTAGGAGTCAAGATAAAGGCAACAAATAAATAAATAATGCAGGCAGGCAGGCAGGCAGGCAGAGAGGCAAGAAGTAAAGGCATAAGAAAAAATCTGCTGCCTGTGTGGTAGGTAAATTAACTTCTTGTTTTTTTAATTTCTTTGTCTTATAGAGGTTGACTTTGTGAATTTACAATGTACAAGTAACCATTGATCTAATAGACTAGTGGAATAATAGTATCTTACCCATGTAAAATGACCAACATTTACATTCACTCCAAAAAAGTATGGACAAACTGTATTCATTGCATTCCAAATCTGCTAAACTGACATCCATTAAATTGATGGTTTATTCTAATGATAATGCAGCAATGGACACTGCTTTCTTTTCCAGATTCCCAGCTGCAGAAGGGTGATTTTGGAGTTAGCTGATAGCTGCTTTCTCTGCAGATAATTTGATTAGCTGTATAATTGGATTAAGAATAAATCACAAACCCACACTTAGGCAAGTCAAGCCTTGCTCTTGTTACATTGTTCACGGTCTGTGTTGAAATGAATCCACGGCTGTCACTTCTTTGCTAAGTTCAGTTCTGTTGTAGATGCTGGCACAAGTGTGTGCTTAATAGTTACTTCCATTGTTTACTAGGAAATATTTTTCTGAAGCTTTGACAATGTCCAAAGTCCTCCACCTTTTTTTTTTCTATCTATGAACTAAGGGGGAGTAAGGGTTTTATTTAATCCTAGTTATTCCTATAATGGAACACGTAAAACATGTGTTCAACATATCTCAAAAATGTCCTGACAGAACATTCCAAATCAGGTTGTTTTATTTGAGCTCATAAGTAAATGTCATTTTTGTTTCTTGGTTCTTCGCTTCCTTAATATAGACTCATTGGAAGGACTTCCTATTCCAGGTCTATAATTATATTAATAGCTCGAAACCCGGCCTTTAATTTCAAGAAGAGTTTAATCTGGGTATAATTGGGAACAATTCAGCTCAAAAGAAATTCAGGAATCATACAAAACAGGGACAAGCTCACTGCAATTTTAAGTTTCCTTTTGGGAACTTGGAACATCATCAGTTTATTCCTATTAAACAATGTTGGCATTAGAATGGAATGGAATGGAATGGAGTAGAATAGCTTTATTTGGCCAAGTGTGGTTAGATACACAAGGAATTTGTCTCCTGTACAGAAGCAGTTGGTCTATTTACAAAACAACAGCGAAAATATTAGTACAAGAAAGCCATTTTATAAGTAAAAAAAAAAAATCAACAAAGTCCTCCAATATTCCTTTTCAACAACCTAGGCCTTTGTATGTGTATAATGTGGTTCCCAACATCTAGCTATAATGCTTGGTCACCAGATTGTTGACAGTTCCTACTGAGACCCCGGGTGAGGATGTGTCAAGCTGACATAAACAACATTGCAACATGACAACACTAGCCTCACCCTTTTTTATCTGCTTCCCAACTTTGCACACATGATGCCGCTGTGTACACCTGTCATGAAGTGATGGTTCCTGTCACTTTGAGCTGTCAAAAGCTTTCAGGATAGTCTTTTTCCAGCTGCTGTTCCGAAAATGTCATGCTTGGTGACAACCAGGCAAGTGAAAAAACAAGTGGACTTTAATGCAACCCTAACTAATTTCTATCTTTCTAATTTTACAAGATTTACTTGGAATGTCCCTCAAGCATGAATATAGTTCCGACTCCATTGATAGAAAAATATCATTCATCTATGCCTCAGGTTATTGAGTGGCATACCCTAAACAGTTGGAAATTAATGCAGAAAATCACTGCAGGTAATGACCAGTAACAGAACAGCTGTAATAAGCCATTATTGGACAGAATGGATGCTCTACACAAACAGAAAATCTGTAAATACTGTATGTCATTGTCACAGGAAGGGATTTTGTTCAAAAGAAGGGCAATCATGATTAAGCAAGGGTCAGGTAAGAGCTAAGGCAATTTGCATCCTCTCAAAAAGACTAATGCATTGATTTTTATGCCCATGTTCCTCTAATGGGTAGGCGATCAAGCAAGGAATAGTTATTAGAAAGCATGATAGTAAACACTTTCTCATTTGCCTGATAAACTCCTTACTCTGATGCAGACAAGTGATTCATCAAATTAATACTTTCAACATTAAATGAGACAACGGGCCCAAAATGCTTCTGGCTTGAAGCAAAGAAAAAGATGGCTCCCTCATTCATGCCACACACAAATTCTAACTGGAGAGGCAGCTCTCTCTCTCTCTCTCTCTCTCTCTCTCTCTCTCTCTCTCTCTCTCTCTCTCTCTCTCTCTCTCTCTGTGTGTGTGTGTGTTTAATTCTGGGCATGGCATTACATTGTAAACTATGCTTGAAGGCAGTAGCTCAATTTAAAGAATATAAAGAGGCCACATGCCACACAGTTGTTCCTCTAAAACTCTGAACAGCAGAATAACAGAGTTGGAAGGGACCTTGGAGGTCTTCTAATCCAACCCCCTGATCAAGCAGGAGACCTTATAGCATTCCAGACAACTGGCTGTCCAGACTCTTCTTAAGAGCCTCCAGTGATGGGGCATCCCAACTTCTGAAGGCAAGCCATTCCACTGGTTATTTGTTCTCACTGCCAGGAAATTTCTTCTTAGTTCTAGGTTGCTTCTCTCCTTGATTAGTTTCTATCCATTGTTTCTTGTCCTGCCTTCAAGTACTTTGGAATATAGGTTGACCTCCTCTTCTTTGGGGCAGCCCCTCAAATATTGGAACACTGCTATCATGTCACCCCTAGTCTTTCTTTTGAGTAGACATACCCAATTCCTGCAACCATTCTTCATATGTTTTCATCTCCAGCTCCCTAATCATCTTTATTGCTGTTTTCTGCACTCTTTCCAGAGTCTCTACATCTTTTTTGTAACATGGTGACCAAAACTGGATGCAATATTCTAGGTGTGGTCTTACTAAGTCGTTATAAGGCCTTTATAAACAGCAGCAATGGAGACTTTATAAAGCCTCTGTTGCTGCTTCTCAGCATTTGCTGCCTTGGGTAACCGTCTCGTTCTGTATAATGGTAGGGACAGCCAAGCTAAAGGTTCTAGGCAAATTATACATAGCTTGGTAAGATGCCCTAAACCTACAGGTGGGGCTGACCCAACACCCTTAACTTACTTGTTAAGTAGCTCATTTCCTAGTTTTATATATTAAGTTGAATCACACGTTAACCAAAAGAATTGACCTCACAAATAGGTAGTCCTCAACTTATGACTGGTTGCTTAGCGAAGTTATGCCAGATCTCCCCAGGAGTTCTTACAACCCAGTTCTGATGGCCACCTGCTCCATGGTCATCTGTCCACATTTAGGGCACTAGGCAACCCTGCCTGCATTTAGGCTGTTTTGTTAAATCTGGTCAGTCACATGGGTGACTGGCTTTAGGGCCATCAGGACTTCAACCATAATGGGCAGGCACCATTACAGTCATGTGTCAAGGACTATCTTAATATATTAAACCACATACCCAACCAACCAAGCTTAAAATTAATCAGACTTAGCATGCTATTTAAATGGGTCTTTAGCTGTCCTGGTTAAGTATATCATGTGAGCTGAGCCTTAGGCTTTACTATAAAGTGTAAGTCTGCCTGGCCAGGTCCTTGTCCTAAAAAAAAAACCCCACACAAACCTCTATTTATCTGCTAGTATTTTTTTGTCCATTCTGGAATTGAGTAGATAAATGGACAGACAAAGAGCTGTGAAAAAGGCTGTCCATTGTTAGGGTCTCCATTCAGCTTGGATTCTTAAATAACTTTCTGATACCAAGACATTCTTTCCTGTTTGTATATTAAATAAATTAGCCTAAGTCACCCCTTCCTCCCAGGGGGAAAAGGAGGATGGAGAGGGATAAGGAGGAGGAGAGGAAAAAGCAGAAGTGGAGCTTGTGTGTTTTAGTCTGAAAAAGTGCTGCCATATTCTTTCTGATTTTGGGATAACGTGACTCTGCTCCTACAGTTTACTAGAAGGAACTGATGTTGCCTATGCATTATTCAGCCTTCTCCTCTTCACAGAAGACTATTTTAAGAGCTGAAAAATGATGCCACTGAGATCCTTTTCTTCAATGTTTTAGAGATCTAATACTAGACTCTCTAGACAGGTGTCATTAATTAAGCCACTGTTCAAACCTAATAAGGCAGTTCTGGCTAAGTCACCGTTCCTTTTAACAAGTTATCGTGATTAAACGATCTGATGGACAGGAGACCAAATTTCTTTCACTTTTACTTATCTTTACTATTTTTCTTCTCCAGCTTTCAGCAAACAGTTTGCATATATTGCTCATTTTTGCTCTTTGGCTAAAGGGCAGGAAGAAGGGTTATTTTATTCACATGATTATCCTACAAAAGGTTGGGAGAAAAGATCACTTTTGCTTCTTATTTTCCTTTCTAGAGAAAGTTAGTACACAGGTAACACTACATGAGATAAAAGGTGTTTATGGGAAAACTGATTGATTGGTAATTGCCAACCTTTTGTGACAATCAGTCCCCCAGGCTGGTCTTTCAGATTTCCAATGGTGCCCCTGTCAGCTGTCTCAAGTTGGTTAGTTAGAAAAGAAAGACTCTGCAATAGTGGTGAATATCTGTAGCTTGGGTGTAGGACAAGGGTGAAGATTCGCTCTCCGAGCTTGTGGGTTGGTTTCCGAACATTTCGTCACCAGGCCAAGGAACATCGCCAGCGGAGTTTAGGAGAATTTCCTAAACTCTGATGAAGATGTTGCCTAGCCTGGTGATGAAATATTTGGAAACTAAACCACAAGCTCAGAGAACGAACCTTCACCCTCAAAAGAAAGACTCTCAGCCCATGGTTAGCCAAAGGTATACTTTACTAAAGCCAAGTGGTTACAAAAGAAGCAAAGCTGGATCTGAGGTTTTCGTGGCCAAAGTATATGGTTAACTTTGCCTTGTCCCCCTTCCCCCCCCCAGTTATCAAGACGTGTGTAATTAGGTATTAACAAATTGTTTTGGGAAACGGTCTCTGTCTTCGCAGCTGGCTGCATTCCTTTTTTGACCTTGGAACCGCCAGTGATTCTCACAGAATGGTGTGAGGTTTGGTTCGTTTCCTCATGGTCACCCATGAGGAATCCTCCCTCTTGTCCCTCCCCACAGCTGCCTCCCCCATTTCTATGGCAGGCTGCCAGAAGCAGGCAGTACACAGTGTCACTAAATGGCAGCCCTGACAGCACTCATAGCCATCCACTATCCATCTTCTTTCCAGTGGGAAAACTAAGCTGTCCTTAAATTGGTGTCATTCGACACGTGGGACTACTATTCCTAGCCTCCACAAATAGCATGGTTTGGGTGGCTGAAGATGATAAGTGTAGAATCTTTTTACATATGGAGAGAGCAAACTGGAGAATGTGGCCAGTCCATGCATTCAGATAAAAGCCACCTTTGGTTTTATTTTCTAGGTGGAACTATATTGCCAGTAACTAAACCAAGGTACAGAAAACAACTGCTTTCCATCCAAGGAAAAACCTGGTTTTTCCTCAGCTGTAGATAAGCCCATTTTGGGGAGACTGAGTGTCTTTTGGGTTGATTTGTTTGTGTATTGTCTGATATATTGGTTATAAATGTAATTTTAATTTGTAATCATGGTTTTCTGATGTATACTACATGGAGTCACTTTTAAGAATTCCTCAGCCAATTTTGGGAGTGGAAGCTTAAAGTTGTCAAGGTTGAGAAGCAATGCTTTAAATATAGGTCCCTTTTGCGAGAAGGGTGGTGCTCTGAATTCTCGTTTTCCCTTAAGTCATCGCTATCTTTAATGTGAGACAGCCGTTCGCCTTTTGTAGAAGATTCAGGTTCTTTAGATCTTGGAAGCCATAAGCCCACAGCAGAAATAATGGTTCAGATTCAATGGAATGGAAGAACTCAACAGGGAGTTTCTATCTGATTTGTGCCAGGTAAATGGACCATAATCAGTCAACCTACGCTGCCAGACCAACTGTTCCAGTTTTTGCCCAAGCAAAGACATTCCAATTCACAGACCAAGGTCGTACAAATATAGAATTCACATAGTAATGAGGTATACCAAAACATATGCTGAATATACAGACACACAATGTGACATTGGGGGTTGCATAATGAATTTCCACAACTACTGGAGATTGCATTATCTCTTTGTACCCAGTGAATCTATTTGACCACTGCTGCAAATAGCTAAAGATAGATGAGAGGGACTTCCGGTTTTGCTCAGTAGCGACCAGTCGCGGGCTTGCAGATTCTCCACACCCCCACGGCTAATTTTGCCCTGCCTGGGGACCCTAAATGGGTCTAAGTCACCCCAGAGAGGCAATGAAGAAAGAAGGGTGCCCCAGCGATTCTGGAATGGTGGCGGCCATTCCGTTCCACTTGGGGAAAGCCTTCTAACCCGACAGGAGAAAGGCTGGCCATATTGCATCAACCAGCCCAAGCTACTACCAACCGAAGTCCAAAAGCACTAACCAGCACAACTGTGAACAGCATGCTTGAAACTGGGTGAGAAATCCGATCTTCTCTTTTCTATTCTACATTTAATTTCCTGGAAAAGATCCCGAAGAAGCAAAATACCTTCGAAAGGGAAGGAGGGGGATTTCCGCCCCACCCTTATACTAACAGAAGCGATGAATTAATCTTTTTATGGAGGATCAAAATATATGGAAGTGAAATAAATATAAAACCTGAAATTTAAAACTTAAATCTGGATAAATCTAAAATTGTTTGAATGGTTAAGACTCTCATTTTAAAGATAATTGTTTATTTTGGAAATTGAAAAACAAATAGTTGCTGATACCTGGTGATGGATGAAGACTATGACAGCTATGACTTTAATATAAGACTTGGCAAAACCTGGGAAAAGCTAATCTGTGTTTATGACCTTCAAAGTTTTAACAACAAAGAACAGTTGTGACAAAAAAGAGACAATAATCTGGGCTGTAGACAAAGAGAGAATTATAAATTTCAGGAAAAAAAATCTTTTTTAAACTATTTGGATTACAAATATCTATTTAATTGGGACTCTAAAGCTATTTGCAAAGAAAAGAAAGGAAGAGAAAAACTCAAATTCTTGGCCATCATGGATCAGAGACATATAGAAAGAACATATCAAGAAAACATAAATACTTCACAGGAGGAAATATATAGTATACTGCAACTAATTCAGACAACAATGACTTTAAACCACAAAGAAATCCAAAATAACTTTGAAAATATAAATCAATCTATTTCTAACTCTACAACAAAAAAAATCCCAGAAAACAACAACAGGGAAGGAACAGATAAAACAGATAAATGGATATAAAATTGAGAATAGAGACTTAAAGATGGAACTTAACAAAACAAGGATCTATGTTAAGGCAACCAGAATGATTGGATAGAAAAGAAATATTATATTGATGTGATTATTATTTTTTAGGAATATTGGGAAAATTTATATATTTAATTGTTATTTATCAAAACCATAAGAATTGTATTAACTCAATGTTTGCAAAAGAGGATATTTTGGGAAAAGAGGAAATCAACTAAAACCATTATGTGGATTATGGATTATAGAAATCAATTGTTAATTATTGTTTTACAAATGTAACCCAGACAACACACTGTTCACCAATTATTGTGATTTTTTTTTAAAAAAATCAATAAAATATATTACAAAAAAAAAGATAGATGGTGAGGAAGGATCTTCATAAGCCGTTCTGGATCTGCAGCTCACTTGGCCTACTAAATTAAGCAAAAGGAAATCCAGTTTCTCTCTCCATTGTGCTTTGTTCCCTCTGAGATGTTCTTTAGACAGAGATGAGTTTTTTCTATACTCCTAATAAATCTTTTACTTCAAATACAGTGAATGTCTGTGAGGCCTTTGGTGCTCTTTGAGCTTGTGGTTTTCTTGCAGACGTTTTATTACACCATCAATGCTAGAACAGAGTGCAGGTTTGCGCTTATTTTTATATACTAGAGCCTTGCCCTGTCAGTGTTGGTGGGAATAGTCTTGGTGGTTTCTTGATTAGGCTGCTGTTTATTATTAGCTTGTTTGTCTGCATTGGTAATTCCTTGATTGGGGTATTGTTTACTGATGATGTTACCAAGTTTGGTACTGAAATGTCTGCAAGAAAACCACGAAGCTCACAGTTCAACCCTGAGCTACCAATATTCTCTTCTAACAATGAATAACATTCAATGATAGTTAAATCAAGGCCATGCTCTCCATCCAAAAGAGCATTCTATTATTTTAATTTCTCAGGGTTTCCCCCCCCCCAGAACTCTTATTATCCTCTTACAAGTCTCCATAAGGATTCAAATGTACAAGAACAACACTTTTGCTTAAAAGTTTTATGTTATGCATTGTAAGCAACAACATGAATTTCTTAGTGGCACGAATAGAAGAAGCAGAATAAACTTCTACTACTCAACAAACGAGGCAAATATTTTTCCTTTCCTCTAAGCTGGCAAGTCCACCATTTGTTTGCTTTCCAAAATAAACGATCAGTGAAATATTTTTCAACAAGTTCTTCTTATTTAACTGTAGGTTGCCAATATAAAAGAGGTCATGCTTAACACTTGTTCGTGTGATTGTATTCTGTCTCAGTGCCTCCACATGGATTGAACTTCTATTTGTACTTACGTGGGCAGAGTAGCTCTAAAACTATTTACAAAAAAATGTGTGTGTTTTTAATGGATTTTTAACCTTTAACTAAATAATGATGTACCAAGTATCTAATAAAAAATAAGATGCACAGAAAAAAAAAGTACAGAAAGAGCACATGGACAAAATACTGAAGATATACAAAACATTTTTTTGGTGTATGCATCTATGCACACACAAACACACATACAAATACACTGGTGCTATTTTCTTTTTATCATTCCACTTTATCATGTTTTTCCTTGCACTGATGTGCAGAAAATTCCATGTTTTCTTTCTTTTGTTTTGCCACAGTGCTCAACCCACAGAAAATAACATTTCCCTGATGAAAAATATGATTCGTCATGAAACAGGTGAGGCTGTCCAAGGGCTGGCATGACTACCCCCAAAATGTGAGGGAAGAAAACAAAGCAAGATAAATATTTTTTCTACATCTCATCTGGAGGCACCTGGAATCATAATCTCAGTTTCCAGTAGGCAGTACCAAAGATTCTGTTGCATACCCACTCAAGACAAAAGTTAAACTGCAACTCAGACATCAGCAAGATCAATTTAAAGACAGGGCATGGCATTAGGAAAAATTCCTAAGGGAATGTACAGAGAGTCTTCAACTTATGACCACAACGGAGCCCAAAATTTCTGTTGGTAAGTGAAACAGTTGTTAAGTGAGTTTTGCCTCATTTTACAATCTTTCTTGCCACAGTTGTTAAGCGAATCTGGTTTCCTCATTGACTTTGCTTCTCAGAAGTCAGAAAACGTGATCACATGACCCTGGGACACTGCAACAATTAATTATAAATATGAGTCAATTGCCAAGCATCTGAATTTTGATCACGTGACCATGGGGATGCTGCAATGGTCAGAAGTGTGAAAAATGGCCGTAAGTCACTTTTTTCAGTGGAGTTGTAACTTCGAATGTAACTAGACGAACTATTGTAAGTTGAAGACTACCTGTATTCTTGAACTAATTTAATATAAGAATATGTCAAATGAAAGAAGAGGGGGAATAATCCCTTACTCACTGGGTGGCTGCTTTGTTATCAAAAAGAAAGTAGATCTACAATAAATAGCTCTGGTACCTACAAAAGCCGTGTGAGGAAAATAATTTGAGGCAATGTTTTAGAGAAGCCTTTGAAAGCACTCTGAAGAAACAGCCTATGGCTTATTCTTCACACTTCTGAAGTTCCAAGTTCAATAATTAACCCTCCAGCTAAAAGATTTTTAAGATTAATGAACATAAAAAGAGATGTATTGCACTAGACAGATCAATGCTCTATTTGACTCAGTAAATTCACACAACGTCCTTATCCATGATTTACTGAATTATTTAACCAGCTGAGTTGTAAGGTAGTCTGAATGCTGTAAAAAGAGAATCATAGGGACCTATGTTGGCCTATATAGCAATGCCTTTATAGAACACCAGCAATTCATACAGATTCTGTCTTTATGATTCAAATAGGTAGATGCAGGAAGAATTACAACATTCAGTATTGCTATCCACATAATAAATGCGGCCTTGCACAAAGACACTAAATTTAAATCAACTCACCAGAAAGGAAGAGGCTTATATGTTCTTGATTCAGATTACATAGAATGGGTAAAGTACATTTTTTTTTGGTGGAGAGAGAGACTTCTTCAAAAGGTTTAGGGATAGTAATTGCCAAATCCCCAACTCTTTAAGATTTTGGAGACTTCTTAGTTTAGCTCTTTGGCTGTATTCGTAAAACGTTATTAACTAGATCAGATAAAGATCTGATGGATACAGCTATACAGAATGTTAAACATGGTTGGTGTTTGCCTTGGCTAGGTTCTTCTTGATTTGGTGTGTTGGGAAATTCCAACCTGATTGACTATTTTATTTTTACTGTTTAGATTTTTTTTACCCTGCTTTTATTATTTTGTAAGTAACTCAAGGTGGTGAACCTACATAACATATCTTCCTCCTCTTTTCCCCACAACCTTATGAAGTGAGTGAGTGACTGGCCAAAATCACCTAGTCAGCTTTCATGCCTAGGGAAGGGTTAGAATTCACAGTCTACTAGTAATTGGTCCAAAATTATTCAATTGTCTTTCATGCCTGAAATGGGATTAGAATCCACAGTGTTCTGGTGATTGGCATAAAGTCACCTACTCAGTTTATGTGTCTAAGGTGGGACTAGAACTCATCGTCTCCTGGTTTTCAGGCTAGCACATTACGCATTACACCAAACTGGTTGTTATATAATACAAATATGTATGATTTATGATTCAATGTACAGTGCAAATCTATAAAATTAATGCAGGATTCAGTGTGAGTGTGGAGTGAGTAGAATCTGCTACAGTTTTAAATAATCTAATTTAATGTAATAACGTAACTCATACAAATACAATCTATTGTTGTGCTTGATCTTGGACAGAAGAAAGTGTTGGAAATGTGAAAATAGACCAACAAATGATATGATCATTCACAAGGTACTAGAATGCGCTGAGATGTACAAGCTTACTCTAGAAATAAAAGACAAGGAAGCAACAGAATTTTACGAGATATGGAATAAATGTTATGTTTGGTTAGAACAGAGAAATAAAAATGTATGAAAATTAATGTAAATAACTGTAAATAAATGTAAGAGACATATGACAGTACTGTTGAGAAAAAAAAATGTATTTTGTTTGTTGTAAAGTGAAAAAGGAAAAATTAAAATAAAAAAAAGAAGAAAGTCCCTTGGAATTACCAAAAGTTGAGGTTTCCAACTCCTTTTAGCTTCTGATTAATTCTTTGAAATTGCATTTGGTCAGGATTTGGCATTCTAGACCTTGGGATTTTTTGACCTCTAACATTTATTCTGTTTAAATTAGTCTGGCATTTTCCTCCTGCTGTTGGAATGTACTCTATTCAAAGACCTAACATCGATTTCCATTGCTCTGTAAAATTATGTTATATACTGTACAATAGGTGCTGTAATAATCTGCGATGCAGCCAAAATTTGGAGGGAGCACATGAAAGCAGGAACAGGATACACAACTGTAAACAAGTCCTAATCTGGCTCTTGTTATCCAGTGATTAATACCATTCCAGTAAATAGGAAATCTTGAGAAAAGAAATAAGGCAGAAAGCCAGCCATTTTAATTAGGAGTGATTTAAAGTAAATAGCCATAAATGTGGCAGGATCCCTGATGATATTGATAAAAAATGAAGGCTCCAGTACAACTGCACCTTCCTTGCGTCTCATTTGCTCTCATTAAGCTGACCTTCTTGATCCCAGGTGCCAAATATTCCGCAAAGACAAATTGCTTCAGCAAGAGAGCTTCTGTAGATGTTTTTGCAAACCACAAGGCACTGAAGCTACTGTTAGTAAACTGCTTCAGTTGTTTCAGTGCTTCTGGGATGATATGCCGGAAGGAAGCCCATGCTGTTTATTTCAAAGCCCCTGAGTTCCAGAATAAAATGAATGCAAGGAACTGGAAGGAGGGTGGATTGCAGTACTGCAATCCATATTTTGTATGGAGAAAATCACAGACAAAGTCCGTGTTGGAAACAGAACATAGAATCCTAAGGAAAGGACCTTGGAAGGCTTCTAGTCCAACCCCCTGCTCAAGGCAGGAGACCTTAACCATCCTGGTTAAATGGTTGTCCAGTCTATTTTTTAAAACCTCCAGTACTGGAACACCCACAGCTCCAGAAGGCAGGCTAAGAAGGGACTAGAATTCACTGTCTCCTGGTGATTAGCCCATAATTACTCAGCCACCTTTCATGTCTAAGGCAGAACTAGAATTCCCAGTCTCCTGGTTTGTAACCTGGTGCCTTAACCACTAAACCAATTCAATTACAGAAAGTCCATAACAATCATAGCAGTTTAACAGTGGACCCATAAACATGGAGATAGGTTCCCTTTCATGAAGTTTTTCGATTCTGTTATTCTATTGCCTTTTTTAAAAAAATCACTTTAAACACATTTTAGTTGAACTACTAGGAATGTTTCTTTATAGCCAAATGCAATTTTCACTAATCCTTTAATCTGCAACAATCTTGTGATCTCAGTACAGAAATAGTACTGTAACTTCACTGATCTTATGACTTTAGTGTAGAAATTGCCCTTAGAACAGTGGTTCTCAACCTTTTTAATGCCGCGACCCCAACCGGTCGTAAGTCGAGGACTAAACCGGTCGTAAGTCGGACTAAACCGGTCATAAGTCGAGGACTAAACCGGTCATAAGTCGAGGACTACCCAACCGGTCGTAAGTCGAGGACTTTCCCTGCCTGGGAGCACCACACATGCGTGGTTCCGTCCCCTGCGCCGGCCGAGGCGTAGCTGGCAAGCGGCAGAGACGGAGCAGGCCGACCACCAGCTGGTCCAGCCCAAGGGAGGTAAGGCACCCGCCGGAAAAGGGGGGAAAAATGGTGGACAAAAAAAATGGTGGACAGCCTTGCTTGGCGACCCCCGTGAAATGGTCGATCGACCCCAAATGGGGTCCCGACCCACAGGTTGAGAACCACTGCCTTAGAAGATGCAGCATGTCGCTTTCTCGGATAGATGCTTTTTAAAAGCCGGCTGTCCTTAACACATTCCTGTTGTACTCAATTTTACCAAATGTATATATTCTTTTAAAATATATCTTATATTTTGTGGACGATGTGAGACCCTGGTAGTCTCTGTTAATGGCTGCCTGCCCCCCCTCCTTCTCCCCCTCCTCCTTCTCCTCGTTCAGGGTCTGATTTTCAGATCAATGAACACCATTTCATTATCTTCTAGTGTCATGGCAATATTCACATCAAATTGGGTGAAACTTTTCTTCACAATTTTTGCTGGTTCTCCTAGTCCTAGTCAAACACATCACTCCTATACCATGCTGGCGATTAGTATTCTGCACTGCTTCACCCTGTCACAAACTTCACGTCAATTAACACCACATTTTAGAATGGATTCAGATAAAACAGAACAGATTCAAGGCAGGGTGTAAGTAAGGATGTTCAATAATATGCCATGGTTAAGGTGTTAGGTTAGGATGACAGAAATCCAGGTCCTACTTCAGCCATACAAATTCCTGGATGATTTTGAGCCATTGATTCTACCTGAGCCCAACTTACTTTACAAGGCAGTTATTGTGCAGATAAAATGAACACTTTAAGTAACTTTGAGCTTCTGGAGGAGGCTTTAATTTCGATTCTTGTGTAGAGCAGAGGTTAAACACGATGGCCTCAACATGTTTTTCAAGTTCTACGATTCCTTACTTTGCTCTGAAGATATCTCAAGATTTCTTTAGAAAAGTTTTCAGAGCACTGTATCTGGGGCATGTACTATTATTAATCCAGCGTTATCTCCAAATTTATTGAAGCACAGGAATTCCTTTTACTTCGGCATTTAAAGATTTTGCCCCTAGAACTTTCTTCCTTTACTAAATCGAAGTTCTCTCTGAGCAAATGCATTATATTCTAATTGATTCAGATTGTTTGCATGGGGAACAAATAATGAGGTGAGACAGTTTGATTCCCTTGTTCTCATCTCATCAGTTTCTTTATAACTTAAGTCACAAGTTCCAAAGAAATGTCAAAATTCATCAACATCTCTGACATGGTCTCTGGCTTCTTGCTAACTTACATAATAAGGAAAAGTGTCTGTCAAGCAAAGAAATTACCATGAGCTCCAGAAAAGTTCAAGGGACTTAACATATACAGGTTAAGAAAGTATCTAATTAAAAATAACAAACCCCCCCATTGCCAATCAATAATGGACTTTTTAAATGAATCAAAGAAAGAAGATAACATAAAGAAGAAAATGAATGAGACCTTCACAATCACTGGTTGTAATTAAGGACCTAATTTGTTTCTCTGCTGACTTCTTAGTCTTGACTGCAATCAACATCTCAGATTGCAGAAATGAATAGTACATAAAAATGTATGCAATAAATGAGCTATTGTCCCATATTATGGACACTTCAGGATGGAGATATGGTAATTTTGTGAAAAATGAGTGTGATGCAAGCATTGACCAAGAAGATGCTTGTCCTCTCTTTAGACAAATTGTGCTGATGTTCTCAGATTTTAGAGAACGGCATGGTGGCAAAATGTAGGCAGATTGGTTCATGTATGTTATTGTGGGGAAAAATGCACGCGCAGCAAACTGCCGTGCTTTCCCCCCCACAAACCTCATAACCTCTTGATACCCTTTGTCCCAAAGAAGCAGCCAGAAGGTCATACCCTTTTGACTTAATGCTTCACCTACCTAAACAGATAATATGCTTAAGTTCCTTCTCCTATCTCTTCCTTTGTTAGTTCCTTCTGCTTTCATGTCCTTGTATTTGTTCTTACCTGATCTTTGACCATGTAATGTGTTACTAGAAAATAGATGCTTACATGAAGACATTTTCCAATGAAGAAACCTTTGTCAGCATCTAATGGTTAAGCTGGTGTTTATAACAAGTATATAAAAAGCAATAAACTCAGAGTTTGTCAAGCTGTGTCCTGCAGCTTCAAACCTCTGCTCAAGACATGCCTGCATCTTTGTCTTAGCGTCATACATGTTATATATATAATTTAATCTGCTGACCTTAGGTGGAGAGGGAGGGATGTTATCCCTTCATTATGGTTGAACTCAAAGTTAATTTAAATAGGATGGGAAAAAGTGCTATCACCTCTTCCTTTGCCTCAGGCAGCAAATACCTTGTGCAAAACCTCTGGGAAAGATTGGATTGGATTGAAAGGTTCTGATCATAGCCACTCATATCTTAGTCACCTCCCACAGGAACTACTGCAATATACTCCACATGGATCTGCCCTTGGAAAGCATCCAAAAGCTGCATCTGGTTCAGAACGTGTCATCACAGGAAGTTTATGAGCACCTCTCCTTTCACACATTAGTCCATGGAATGCACTAATACCAGTAGACTTCTGGATCCAAAGTCAAGATCTTGATGGTCATGTCTAAAGATGGCATGGTTATTTGCAGGACTCCTTCTCCCTAATCATATCTAGCTGCTCCAGAATATCTGGCACAAGAGGCATATTACGGGTCCCATCAGTGTAGAAGTGCCATTATGTGGGACCCAGAAAGTGAGCTTTTTCTGTGGTGCCCCCGACTTTTGGGACATCATTCTCCCATAGATTAAATTAACCCCAAAGAATTGATGTCAACACATCTTAAAATCGCCAAGGTTGAGAAACACTATTCTAAATGATTGAACATTTTATTTTGCAATGACTCTGACTTCTGAAATTTCACTACAAACTTAAAAGCCCTAATTCTCAAGAAAATGATTCCGGTGCTTCAAATCAAGTTTTGCACTCTGCACAATACTTGATCTGTCTGTGCTAAGTGTAATCATCAGCATGCTTGTGTCAATTAAATGTTCATTTTAAAAAGTCTATTACAAACTAGTAAAGTCTAACAGGGAAGGAAGAAGTCACGAATCAACCATTTTAGATGCATGCCAGCTGGGGAATTCTGGGAATTGAAGTCCTTGACACAACTTAAACCTGCTAATGTTGAGAAACATTGCTCTAATTGATTGAACATTTTATTTTGCAGATGACTCTGATATTTGAGATTTCATCAAGTACTATCACAAACTTTAAAGTCCTAATTCTGTGCCTCAAATCATGTTTTGCATTCTGCATAATAGTTGACATCGGTCTTTCTGCTAAGTGTAGTCATCAGCATGTTTGTGTCAATTAAATATTCATTTTAAAAGTTTGTTACAAACTAGTCTAAATTTAGCAGGGAAAGGAGAAATCATGAGTCAGCCATTATAGATGCATGCTGGCTGGGGAATTCTGGGAGTTGAAGTTCTCCACATATCTAAAAGTTGCCAAATTTGAAAAATACTGGTCTAGGAGATCTCTGCCTTACGGCGTCTTTTCCAAGCATATAAGTGTAGAGTGCTTGCATTTTGATTCTTCCTAGTCAGATGTAGTTAGCTAGGTGCTAGGCTTTCACAATCTATGCCTATAATAAATTGCATGAAAATAAATCTCCCTTCTATTATAGTCACAAAACTAGGTTTGCCAATCATATTCTTGCTCTCAGGAACACTTCCACGTACACACAAAATGCTTCAATATTGGACAAAATATGTCTGAAATTCAAAATACAAGTCAATATTTCACACTTAAGAAAGCATATAACTGTGGTTCTTTAGCAAATATGCAACTACTTGACTTTCTCTCAAGATCAATGAAAGAGCTTTGCGTCAACATGACTGTCAGTGTTGGAGATGACCAGGCTGAGCCTGAGGGAGGAGTCAAACGCGTCATCAGTCTCAAGTCCCTTGGTGCTCACAAGAGATCTAAGTCCAGCCCACCTTGAATTCCATTGGCTCTTGTCTACCACCAATTTGCCTTGACCGTTTGTAGTTCAGATTCTTGTAGAGAGTTTCAGCTTGCAATACAGGGCTTTTTTTCTCATAGAACGCCCAGAACGGAGTTCCGGCACCTTTTTTGGATGGAACCTTGTAGGGTAGGCAAGGTGGGTTGTATGACGTGTGTGAGTTCCGGCACCTTTTTTTTTTTTTTTTAGAAAAAAAGCACTGAGTTTATATATTTATTTGAACTGTCTTGACTCCTGATTTTCTGTGCTTGACATTCTCTTCAGGTCTTTCTCCTCTTGAAGCCCAGTTTGGCCTAAACAAAATCTAATCAAATCTACTGGGCCAAAAAAACAAAAATTGACAATTTTTCCTTCCAGGCTGAAGACCAGAATTTCATTTCCCTACTTGGATCTGTTGGTTCTTCTTCAAATATATCATTACTGGTACTTAAAACCTGTATGTTTTTAGAAATGTGTATTCCAGTACCACAAAATATGCTGAGCTTGACCGCAAGGATAATAGACCTGATCCAACATTTCAGGCCATCCCATTTTTTGAAAGACAGCTACTCAAAGTATGCTTTGCGCCTCACCGCATCAGCAATATACAATCATCTCCTATGAATGGTTAACCCAGCATTGGGTTTAGGGCTGCAGCTGGACACTGAAATAATCCATGAATAAGGTGGCCAGTTCACAAACTTTATACCTAGCTGGGTCCATTAACCAAATACCTTTCCAGACACTGAAGTTAAAGGAAGGAAGCATTCCCTAATTGTAATAAATAAATAAATAAATACAGTAAAGTCAACGATGGCAGATTAACTGAAGTAGAGAAATAAGCTGTCAGAAGCAATCACTGTATGTTGCAGTTCTCCGAACAGGACTACGTAGATCCCTGTTTAGCCTGAGCAATTATTATCTCTGGTAGGAGTAGATAACATGGCCTCTTGTCCATCATATTGCAATTTTTAATATTTTAATTACAACCCTTGAAGATCGCAAGCTACAGATTAAGCAGCCTATGTTCCAATATCTCAGGGGCTGCCACAAAGAAGAGGGAGTCAAGCTATTTTCCAAAGCGCCTGAAGGCAGGACAAGAAGCAACGGATGGAAACTCATCAAGGAGAGAAGCAACCTAGAACTAAGGAGAAACTTCCTGACAGTGAGGACAATTAACCAGTGGAACAACCTGCCTCCAGAAGCGGTGAATGCTCCAACACTGGAAGTTTTTAAGAAGAGACTGGACAGCCATTTGTCGGAAATGGTATAGGGTTTCCTGCCTGAGCAGGGGGTTGGACTAGATGACCTCCAAGGTCCCTTCCAACTTTATCATCATTATTATTATTATCTTCCCAGCAGAAAAGAGATATCCCTTCCCTTTCAAGGCCTTCTGGAGGAATCTGGGTCTTTTCCTGGATTGGCATGATAGCAACATGGTTCCAGGTCAATATTGCAGATGTCTGAGTTAAATGGGACAAGTGCCTTGGGGCGGCACAGTCAAATTCAATTCACGTTGCCATCCTGGGCAAATGTCTATGGTGATTCTCAGTCATCCAAGTCATGGTTGTCTCAAAGGTGTTTCTCCAAAAGGCAACTGAGCTTCCTTGGGTTTTTCCCCCTGAAAAACATTTGATTCTCATTCAAGAAGCTTCTTCAGTTTCCAGTTCAGTTCTTGAACTGAAGAAGCATTCTGTCTCAAGGGTAGAATCCAAATTAAGCTGATCCATTTTATGAAATCCACCCCAAATTAAATGTCTTTGCTTCCCCTATGTTTTCCTCCTGAAAAAGGCTTTTTTTGAGATGAGCTCCCTCCGTCCTCTTTCTTTCTTTCTTTCTTTCTTTCTTTCTTTCTTTCTTTCTTTCTTTCTTTCTTTCTTTCTTTCTGTCTGTCTTTCTTTCTTTCTTTCTTTCCTTTCTTTCCCCCCCTCTCTCTCTCCTTCCCTTCCCTTCCCTTTTCTTTCCTGCCAGGTCTATTTGAAGGAGAAAAGGGTTTTTTTAGAAGGACAATTTAATGAAATATAAAAGTACAAGCATGCTGTAGCTTTTCCTTCATAATAACCATCTCAGCTTTCTGTTTTGTTTGAAAGAAAGTTGAAATAAAAAGGGAAAACTTTAAAAAATTTTCATCTGTAAGTATAAATAGAAGTACAAAGTCATGTACTTAAGACACATTTAATTACTTTAAAGGTCAAACTGAACTTGACTCCAGATTTTATTGGCAAGAATCTGTAGTTTTCTTGGCAGCAGTGCAGAAATGGCTTGCCAATACCTTCTTCCAGGTTATATTTTCAATTTTCTAATCTAGACTACAGTACTGTGATCTCTTGGTGGTCTCTTATCCGATTATTAGCCAGATTTCATTAGTATTAGATTTTTGAAAAGATTCTGTGACCTTGCCCGATGTAATCACTCGAAAGGAAAAATAAAGTAAGCAGACATGCAATCATTAAGATGCCAAGAGTTTGGCAATTCATTTTTGGTTATATGAGCAAAGCACAATATAAGAATATCTCTCTCTCTCTCTCTCTCTCTCTCTCTCTCTCTCTCTCTCTCTCTCTCCCTCCCTCCCTCAAACAATTTTATACTTGGTCGAAATGTTTCCGCCTTTGCAGAAAATTGTTCACATTTAAGAGGAAACTATTTGTGATAAACAATTGTGTATATATTTTCCCTTTGGAAACTTTTTGAGATCACCCAGCCATTCTAAGTTAGGACGCTGTCCCTCTACACATGAACTCTTAAATTACTGTCTTTCTAAGGCAGTGGTTCTCAACCTTTTTAATGCCGCGACCCCAACCGGTCATAAGTCGAGGACTACCCAACCGGTCGTAAGTCGAGGGGGCGTGGTTCCGCCCCCTGCGCCGGCCGAGGCATAGCTGGCAAGCAGCAGAGACGGAGCAGGCCGACCACCAGCTGGCCCAGCCCAAGGGAGGTAAGGCACCCGCCGGAAAAGGGGGAAAAATGGCAGACAAAAAAATGGCGGACAAAAAAAATGGCGGACAGCCTTGCTTGGCGACCCCCGTGAAATGGTTGATCAACCTGGGGGTCCCGACCCACAGGTTGAGAACCACTGTTCTAAGGCAAAGTGAAGAGAGGTGGTTTCATACTAAGGAAGTCATTTGCTTTGCATGGCACTAAGACTAATAATTTATTGGAGATACCCAAATCTTATGTATTACTATGGCTTTTCCTTCCTTCCTTCCTTCCTTCCTTCCTTCCTTCCTTCCTCCCTCCCTCCCTCCCTCCCTCCCTGAGTTTCAATAGCACATTTAACTAAAGTGACCCGTTTACTCACTTTGTGCAATATGCTAAACAATAAATGTGGACTGCCTTCTCCCAACATGCCGAGTCATTAGCCAAACTTAGTGTAGGGTACAAATACATCTGCTGGGTCTTTAGCTGATCTAATTAAGTGTGATATCCAAGTGTGATGTTAAGTGCTCCCACACAGCCATAACACAATGCAGAGCAGGCAACAGGATCCTCCATTTATGCAATCTCCAATTAAAGGATTTTAGATGAGAAGATTGGGGGCAACTTGCGAGTTTGGATGATGCTGTCAAACAAGACTAGTTAATGAGCTACTAATTTAAGACCTGCACATAGGAGCATCAGAAGCTGCTAGAGACTGAGTGGCACATGAGTTGACTTGGAGTGTGCTGCGTACAAGTGAATCTTCTGTAATTTTCCAACAGTTTTGGGGGATGTTTTAACCCCTGAACTGAGCTAGTGCTTAACCACATTTATCAGGTAAGATCTCCCTACATTGTCTCCCTGCAATAGAAAATTTGTTCTGATGGCAACCTTGCAACATTACGGATTTTTTGGGTGTGGACAACTGTAATAAATTTCATAATAACAACAATATTAGATACTACCATTCAATCAAGAAGTTTCAAAGTTTATCTTCAGCAGGAAAACTAAGCAAGCAATGTGTATAAACATGATTTTCAGAAATACCTGTTCAATCAGAAACAAAACAGAAATACAGAAATAAAAAAATAAACAAAAAATTGAAATCTTTTCTAGGTATCTCCAGAGTGGCTAAGATGAACCTTGATAGTTTATGGTCCCCTAACATAGTCTTGCTTCTTTTAAAGATCTGAAAGACCAAGGTAGGAACAAATTGTCATGGAGAAAATCTAACTCTTAAACCATTAAGAGTTAACACTGACAATGATTCATAATCACTTAATCACTCACTCACTCAATCAATCATACAGCCTTAGATTCAAGGGGGGTCTCATCTGTGTACTTCTATCCACAGTATGATTGGGTTGATCAAAAAGAAAACCTGAAGCTTTTATCCTACAAACAAACTATTAGATTTTACAGTCTGGAATCTTCAAAATTCTATACACAGTTAAACTGTATAAACTTAATTCTACAGCCTGAATGAAGTGGATAAATATGGGCTGAGTGGTTTTTGGGGTTATTTGTCATAATATTTCTCTTAAACATGATGAAAATATAAAATGCTATAAAATGGCAATGTAAAGATCATTAAAAATTCAACTTACTATTGCCTATACAAATTTTTTCACTTCCAATGAGAATATGGCAAGCTAGACATCTCTGAAGGAGCAGGAATAGCATTATGGCGGAGATCAGTAGCCGAAAGGTGGATCCTGGCTGGTAAGAACTCTCTGTTAACAGTTTAACTAGTTATTGCAATAGATCAAATTAAGGTAATGTTTCAATTTGCTAATTTTTGGGGGCACATTCTTTAAAAAACTAAATTAATTATGGAATTTGCACAATATTTCATAAGGTACAGGAGCATTTTAACTCCCCTTTATAAAACCAATGACATCTATCTATCTATCTATCTATCTATCTATCTATCTATCTATCTATCTATCTATCTATCTATCTATCTATCTATCATCTAGTTTGCCACTCATCTCACTCTGAAAAGCAACATATTTTGAAGTGTCTGTTCTATGGAACAGCATCCTCCTGGAGATCTAGAATAATAGAATAATAACAGAGTTGGACGGGGCCTTGGAAGTCTTCTAGTCCAACCCCCTGCTCAGGCAGGAAACCCTATACCAGGGATAGGCAACCTTGGCTCTTTTATGATTCGTGGACTTCAACTCCCAGAACTCCTGAGCCAGCCAAGCTGGCTCAGGAATTCTGGGAGTTGAAGTCCATGAGTCATAAAAGAGCCAAGGTTGCCTACCCCTGCCCTATACCATTTCAGACAATCTCTTCTTAAAATCGTCTAGTGTTGGAGCACCCACAACTTCTGGAGGCAGGTTGTTCCACTGATTAATTGTTCTGTCAGGAAATTTCTCCTTAGTTCCAAGTTGCTTCTCTCCTTAATTAGTTTCCGTCCATTGCTTCTTGTCCTGCCTTCAGGTGCTTTGGAGAATAGCTTGACTCCCTTTTCTTTGTGACAACCCCTAGGATATTGGAATACTGCTGTCATGTCACCCCTAGTCCTTCTCTTCATTAAACTAGACATACCCAATTCCTGCAAACATTCTTCGTATGTTTTAGCCATCAGTCTCCTAGTCGTTTTTGTTGCTCTTCTCTGCAGTCTTAACATCTTTTTTATATTATGGTAACCAAAACTGGATGCAGTGTTCCAAGAATGGTCCTACCAAGGCGTTATAAAGTGGAATTGACTGATTGATTCCTGACTCCATTGCTGTTTTGGGAGGCATTAAAACCGGGCTATTTCCTTCCACACTTTTGGACCAGGAGATTAAGGGAACCCTGTCAGCTGATCTGTTTGGTTCCAGTCTAGGACTATTTCCAGCTGCTATTCTGGAATTTTGGTTTTGATCCTACACTTATTTTAGAGTCACTGCATTGTGAAATGGGTGGTTGGGCAGCTATATAAATTGTTCAAAGACTTTCTTTTTTTAAAAAAAAAATGCAAATCTGCTTTCTTTTGCTGGCAGATAAATTCCTCCAATGCAGATTTTTAAAATGCAAGTTTCCTCAATGTGATGTCTCTTTTTAAACTTCAAGACTGCTGTTTGCCTGTAACATATTTCTCTTTTTTCCTCCCACTCATTTTTGATCATAGAAAAATAAATGCCAATAGGTTTTGTTTGAAATCTAGATGGAGCAAAATCCAGTGGAATTCGTGTCTGGGCACTTTTACATCTCTGTGCAAGGCATTTGATGCACCCCATCAGTAGCTTTGAAATAAACCTCCCATCATACCCCATACCCATATGTCAACTTTATTTTCAGAGATTTTCGTAGCTGGAATTATTTTTAAAACCAGCAGGTTGATTTCTTCACCCAGTACGAATACTTGTTTTCCAAGATTTAAGGATTGTACATTTTCTACACTCTGTATGTATGCCCTGTTAGCACTGTCTTGCATTATTTTTCCATTCTGCACTCCATCCTTAATTTGGTATGTTTTTTATACTTCTCTATTGTTATGTAGCAAAAGCAGCCACGGGGGATCATAGAATAACTTCTAATTCACAGTTAGGCATCGGTATATGTTTAAAAAGCAATACAGCCTCTACAATTAGTGATTCATTAACAGGGGATAAAATAAATAAATAAAAATAAAACTGTTAACAGGAATGTTTTTGTAATAAGGAATAGCTTTTGAAGAACCCTTGGCATTTAAAACAAGCTGGTAAATTCTGGAACTAAAAAAACTGAAGCATCTTTTCTTTATTTGTTGTTATGATTAACTTAGAACTGGGTGATCTCAACTATACTTCTGAACTGGTGCAAACAGGTCTCTGTAAAACCAATCTGATTTTTCCTTAAGAATTCTTCCAGTTGTTGCCATTCTGTATCAGCAATAAGGCTGTGTCAGGTGCAAAGAATCAGGACCACACATTAACAAGCCTATGTACAAGAACAGGGATCTTCAAACTTGACCCTTTTATGACTTGTGGACTTCAACTCCCAGAATTCCTCAGCCAGGCACACTGGCTGAGGAATTCTGGGAGTTGAAGTCCACAAGTCATAAAAGGGCCAAGTTTGAAGAACCCTGCACAAGAATCTAGTCAACTAATGGCCAAAACTAAAGTGGTGCTAGATACGAATCAATGGAATTCAAGGGGGGGAGGTTGAATTGGATTGCTTGTGGGAATGTAATGACTCTAGATTAATTCCTCTCTTGATGCCACCCTCAAGCTCTATCTCTTCTTCTCCTATAGGCTGGCCACTTAAGTTAGGCTCTTGGTGACTTAATGTAGGATTGAGAACACCAATCACAATGGGAGGGTTAAATAGGCTGCAATATATAAGTGGTAGCCCAGGCAGTTATTCATTTCTGTTTTGTCCTGGTTTGTTTTCAGTCTACAGGAATGGGAAGCCACTCTTTGATTAGTATTGCATGTTTGATGAAACTGGATGCCAAATGCACCTGCAGCTTCTCTATCTTGGCAGGTTTTAAGATACACCTGTTTAGAGAAATGAACTAGTCGAGATTTTGACACTAATGAGGCAGACAACGCCTGCAGCCAGCAGTAAGATAGATAGGTAGATAACAATGATAGTATGGGCAAAGAATTTTGGATATAATATAGACTTAGCAAAGTGACAAAGTTTGTGGGAAAGAAACTATAAATTGACAATGTCAGCTTCATACAAAGAAAACTTATATAAAATGTTTTATAGATGGCATTTGCCACCAACAAGATTAGCAAAAATGTTTAAAAATATGTCAGAGAAATATTGGAAATGTAAACACAAACCAGGTACTTATTATCATATGTGATGAACATGTGTTAAAGCAAGGAGATATTGGACAATAATCTACCCTTGGTTAGAAAAAATGTTAGAGAAACTCATAGATTATAAAACTATTTTTTTTTACTAGGTATAATGCCAGAAAACCTTGATAAGCAAAGTACATATTTGATTCTACATGTGATAACAGCAGCAAGAATTGTATTTGCACAATATTGGAAGAATGAAGAAATACCACCAGAAGAAGAAATAATCATAAAAATATTAGACTGTGCGGAAATGGACAGACTTACTTTAAGGTTGAAAGAAAAAGAAGAAACAGAATATTTTCAAACTTGGGACCTATTTTATCAATGGTTAGAGAAAAGATTTAGCGATTAGGAATTTAATTTGTATTACTGAATAAAATACTCAGACAACACGCTTTTGTTGAATAACTATTATTGAACTCTGTTAAAAAATAATAAAACTTAAAAAAGATAGATAGGTAGATAAATGATAGATGAGAGAGAGAGAGAGAGAGAGAGAGAGAGAGAGAGAGAGAGAGAGAGAGATATGATGATAGATATGATGAGAGAGACGGATGGATGGATGATATGGATGGATGGAGAGACAGAGAGAGATGATAGATGATAATGATGATAGATAGATAGATAGATAGATAGATAGATAGATAGATAGATAGATAGATAGATAGATAGATAGATAGATAGATAGATAGATAGATTACAAGCTCCAGTTGGTTTTAATAAAATTTGTTGCAGTAGCTCTCTGGCTTTATGTCAGTCCTTCAAGATAATTCAGACAGGAAAATCATGAGTAACAGTACTTTTATTGTAAGGATATAGTAACAGAATCTTGCAAATCTGAAACTTGTTTAATTTTTTGTTAATTTTTAATGCTTAGAGTTTGAAAGTTTTGTATTTTTGTTTTAGGATGTTGTAAGCTGTCCAGAATTGCTTGGTAGAGTGATGGGTGGCATACAAATTTAATAAAGAAATAAAATAGCAATAGCAATAGCACTTAGACTTATATACCACTTTATAGTGTTTTACAGCCTTCTCTAAGCAGTTTACACAGTCAGCATATTGCCCTCAGCAATCTGGATCCTCAATTCACCAACCTTGGAAGGATGGAAGAACTTCCTCACCCCTTGATTTTCATAAGATCCTGCCTGATGAAAAGATCTGGAGAAATCAAATGCTTGTAATTTTTGGTTGATCCTAATAGCAATACCACTTAGACTGAGTCAACCTTGAGCCGGTCCAGGATTGAACTCCTGGCTGTGGGCAGATTTAGCCTGTAATGCTGCATTCTAGCCACTGTGCCACCAGGACTCCTATAAATAAAAGTATGATGGAAATTTAAAAAAATATATTATTTTAGGTAAAGTGTCACTGAGTAGCTAAAGTCTTTTTTCCCCTGGTGGTTGCAGGGAAACAGGAATAGAAGATAGAATTCTCTGAACCAATTATACAATATATACATATAAACATGTGTGTGTGTGTGTGTGTGTGTGTGTGTGTGTGTGTGTGTGTGTACATAAAGCTCCAGGTGTTCTGCAAGATAAAATGGTTGGCAGGCAGTCTGTTGAGGAAAAGAAATGAGTTCCTCACCTAGAGAAATGGGCCAGTGTAATTATGCAATCCTGTCAGCAAACAGACAACAAACAAAAAGCTCATCTCAACAATTAAGCAAGAAACCTAATTTATTTTCCCCAAAGAGAATCCAGCTGGGAACTGATACTCCAAAATCAGAATCAAGACAAGCCTGTTGGCCTTTGCGGCAGATGCTTTCTCGGTCGTGAGTCAGCAAAACGTTTCGAGATTGCAAACAGTTTGTAGAATGTCAGAGGCACAAAGTTTCGGCGCTGCCTCCAATCTAAGTCTTATGGATTAAGGGGGGAAAAATGGTTTCGTGTGAGTGAAAGCACCAATAGGGAAAAAACAAAACTCTACTCTCTTTGATATCCTGTATCTGTTTTGTAGTTGTATCAAAAGCTGCCAGTCATGAAGAAGGTTCATTTGCAATCTTTCGGTTCTAGTTCTAGTTCTAGTTCTAGTTCTAGTTCTAGTTCTAGTTCTAGTTCTAGTTCCAGTTCCAGTTCCAGTTCCAGTTACAATTCCATTCCATTCTCTATCCTATCCTGCCCTATCCTACCCTATCCTATATTATTCTATTCTATTCTATTCTATTCTATTCTATTCTATTCTATATTATATTATTCTATGCTATTCTATTCTATTCTATTCTATTCTATTCTATTCTATTCTATTCTATTCTATTCTATTCTATTCTATATTATATTATTCTATTCTATTCTATTCTATTCTATTCTATTCTATTCTATTCTATTCTATTCTATTCTCTATCCTATCCTATTCTAATTTTCTATCCTATCCTATCCTATCCTATCCTATCCTATCCTATCCCCCTTTGAATAGGCATATACTATTAAGGATTCTGTGAATTTCTTTATTTCCTTATCCTTCTTATTGGCCTTATTTATACCCATATTTAAACCTTTCATAGCTTTAGAAGAGGGAGAAAGCTATGAACAGAAGCGATTTCCACTTCTTCCAAATTCCTAAGGTTTAGATACAGACACTAAATAGAGACACTGAATACCAGCAATTCTCAAATGTCCGATGTCTTTCTTCCTCAATATAAATTTGGCAGTAGTTTGACAGTTATACCTGAAAAGATTGCTTTTACAGGTAGTCCTCGACTTACAGCCATTCATTTAAGGATCTCTCAAAGTTACAACAGCACTGAAAAGAGTCTCAAAATCCACCTCTGAGAGAGGCAGCCTTATAGAAAGGGTTGTTTTTCATCCATCTAAATAACATTCTTGTGACCTTATAAAGTGATTTTGGAACAATTTGGAATTAATGCCCCAATGAATGTAATTCGGTAGTCTCCAAATTAATTCAATTTACAACTCAATTCACCCTGAACTGGTTCGTCATATTTCCAATGATGGAATTGGCAAGCTGGAGATTTTGCCAAGCCATTAGAAAGAATAAGATCCAACATTTAAATGGATTCATAGGTGGAAGCAGGTTTGCAAATTCAATGTCAGACGATTCAATTTCAGTCTTCATTCTCATTACCTATCATTTTAATTACAATGCTGCATATACAAGCTTAATTTGTTGAACAGAGAAAACCATATCACAGGGCAGATTTCATTCAGAGCTGCAGCAATAATGTTTTTATTCATAAAAAAGAGCTTCTCTGCTACTTTCTAGTTTAGAGAAATTAATAAACTTTCTGCTTTTAAAGGGCAGCTTGAATTCTTTCTGTGGATTTAATTAATGAAGTGGCAGCTGGGAAAACTAAGGTTAATTATATGGAAGTTAATAAGTCAATAAAATTGCAATGTAATTATAGTTCAGTTTGGTTAACTAGAGGGTGGAGATTTTAAAGTCATTTTTCAATATCATAAAATGGTATGCAGAATAACATGATAATATAAAATAACTTGTCATTAGAAGCACTCTTTGCTGAATAAAAGTATGCACAGTACTTATATGTTTCTTTCATGTGTACAGAATAACCAAGAAATACTGGAGGATGTACATTGCAAGAACAGAAGATTTCTATAAAACTGCACTTGATAGGTTGCATTGCATGTTATTTTTGTGATTAAGAACCAAACATCTATAAGATACATCCCAAAATGTTTAGGAAGCAAAATCTTTGTTTCAATTAAACAGACAATAATACCCTAACCCAAGAAAGAAATCACATACTGTATAAAAACACAAGCCTAAACCCTCACTTACTAGCACTGGTAAAGTTACTTAGTCAGCAAGCAAACAACCAAGCTCAAAGAACACTAACACATATTACACATATTCTCTTCTATTATAGTTGTATCTTTGTTGTAAAACACTTTTTGGGGGTCAAATCTAAAGCACTAAGGCAGCCTTAGAGTATACCTTATTTATCGTATAATCTTTTGTATGGTATGAAGTTGTCCTTGGTAATAGAAAAAAAAATCCCCCTTCAATTAAAAGATGCTTAAGAAAGGTCAAGAATTTAAAGTTTATTATTTTCAGGCCCTTGAGGCTTAGAAAAACCTGAATGTATTTGCATTTACTTTCTTTTTCTACTGTAATTAATATCAGATTATAGTCCTATGGTGACTACTCTAGCTCTGCTTTGCCTGACTGCATTTTAATTATTTCCCATTTCTTCTTTGGGTCTCCTTGCTTTAGAAATGCTTCTGGTAAGGATGATCAACTATAAGCTGACAGGCAAAATGCAGATGTGCCTTTTTGTACCATTGGCTGGAATCTCCCTCTCCAACAGGGAGTAATCAACAGGTCATCTTGGGAAAGATTCGTTGCCTGACAGAAAGATTCACTGCCTGGAAGCGTTTCAGCATTCAGTAGTACAGAATCTAAGAATCCATTTATATCACAGCTTTATCAACCTGGCACCCTGCAGTTGTGTTAGGGCTACAACTTCCAAACTTTCTAAGCACTATGGCAATTTTGGAAATTGTAAAGTAAAGGTAAAGGTTTCCTCTGTCCAGTCATGTCTGACTCTAGTGGGTTGTGCTCATCTCCATTTTCTAGCCAAGGGAGCCAGTGTTGTCCAAGGACACTTCTGTGGTCATATGGCTGTCATGACTTTATGCTGAGCCACACAGAATGCTGTTACCTTCCTACTGAAGTGGTACCTATTTATGTACTTGCGTTTGCATGCTTTTGAGCTGCTAGGTTGGCAGGAACTGGGGCAAGAATAGGAGCTCATCCCATCCCACGGCGCTCAGGTCTTGAACGGCCAACTTTCTGATTGACAAGCCCAGCAACTTAACCGCTGGGAGATATTTGGAGGCTACCATTGTGGAAGGCTAAAATATGAAGTACACACAATGTAAATAAGCGGGACAAGTTTTAAAGTGGTGAAGGAACATGAGCACACAACTCTGAGGAATGAAGCAAAACTGTCATGTATCTTAGTGGCATCTTATTCAGATGGTCTCTCCAGCTCTTCCACTACTTCCACCAAAGAATATAAGTTACCGGTACTCTTTCTTTGCAATTGGATGAATTTGCTGAAGCACAAATATCCATCCAAATTTTACCCTATGAATTCAGATCTTCCTTCCTTCCTTCCTTCCTTCCTTCCTTCCTTCCTTCCTTCCTTCCTTCCTTCCTTCCTTCCTTCCTTCCTTCCTTTCCCTGGCTCCCTCCCTTCCCTGCTTAAGGTCTTGTTTTTTTGTTTTTTTAAAAAAGCAGGTAAGTTCAGCACCCCAATTCCAAATCTTTCCATAAGCATCATGCCATTTGGCCACATATCATTTTGATATCAGATAATCACTTTCTCCTGTATTTATCTCATTTTCATCTGAAATATATTTAATCCCATTGAAGAAGCAAAGGTTGGATTTTGCTCTAATCCGAAAGGAACCGGACCAACCATTCATCCTTTTCCATGGCCCATTTTCAACAGACAGCTTGAAGAAGTACATATGGCCAATGACTTCCCAAGGTATAGACAAATATGCTTAAAGATACTAATTTATTTCTGTCTGCTTGTAGGACTTTGCTGATTTTGATTTAGAAAGCACGGATACAACCGAAATTCCTGCCCACTGTTTTAGTTGAGTTAGCTGTGACTTGACTGCTTTAATTAAGAGGCCAGTAAACAGACTTCGTTGTGTTTTATGCCTAAATTGTAACTTTTATTACATGACCATCACAAATGAAAAAAATGAACCATTTTTTTAACCACCTTTCCGAAGGAAGGAAGGAAGGAAGGAAGGAAGGAAGGAAGGAAGGAAGGAAGGAAGGAAGGAAGGAAGGAAGGAAGGATGGATGGATACAGGTAGTCCTTGACTTGCAACAGTTCACTTAGAGGCCATTCAAAGTTACATAAAAAGTGACTTATGACCATTTTCCACACTCAGGAACGATGCAGCATCCTCATGGTCAAGTGATTTACATTTGGATGCTTGACAATGGATTCACATTTATGACGGTTGCAGCATCCCGGGATCATGTGATCCCCTTCTGCAACCTTCTGACAAGCAAAGTCAATTGGGAAACCAGATTTATTTAATAACCATGTAACTAATTTAACAACTGCAGGGCTTCACTTAACAATGATGGCAAGAAAAATCATAAAATGGGACAAAACTCACTTAGCAAATTTCTCACTTAGCGACATAAATTTTGGGCTCAATTGTGGTCGTAAGTTGAGGACTGCCTGTACACACACAAATGAGACTAATAGGTGTCAAATACCAGCAATGTATCATCTTTCACTGTATTTCTTGTACGTATTTAAGCTGAAATGAATCCACCAAGTTTTCATAACTTCTTTCAATTTGTCTCTTGTACGAGAGTGCAAAATCTCTAATATTTCTTTTGCCCAAAAGAGATTTAAGTTGATACAGAAGAACCATAGTAAGTTATCAGCTATTTGTGGCTCAGTCTGAACTTTATTGAAAGGTTTCTTATTATTATATTAGACTATAAAGACTATATATTCCTTCAAAGATTTCATTTTAGCCAAACCATAATAATCATCTTGACTGACAGATGTTATTAGAGGAGTTAAAGGGGAAGCATCTTTTATCAAAACTATATCTGTTCCATATCTGAAGCATTGTTTTAGGTACAGACATTTTCAATCTCTTTTATTCTAGAAGAATATTTTGGGTGAAAAAAAGCATGGAAACAAAAGCTTTCTGTTTTGCTTTACCAAAGATTTAAAGCCTGATCTGGAATTGTCACTGGTAGGCATTGAAATAAAAAGTTAAGCCATGCAAGAATTTTCATTTTAACTCCTGCAATTCACCCCAAAACAGTGAAAAGTTCTAAAGCCCAGTTTTTCCTTTCTTGATTTAATTTCTTCCAAATTGGTACATATTGTAAAAAAAGTTTGTTAATGTATTTAGTTATTGTAATGCCCAAATATTTTAAAGATTTATTTGCTGTTGGAAACCCTAAAAGTGTAGAAATTACCTTCTGAATTTTGGGGAATGTATGAAGAATCATAAAATGGTGATGGTGATGATGTTATCCATTCAGTCGTGTCCGATTCTATAGGCCAGGTTTCTTCACTGAATGGGCTTCAGTGATTTTTGAAACAGAAAACAAAGATTCTATGAATTGTATATCTTCTGAAGCCAATATTGGGAATGTTAATCTATTTAAATATTGATTAACTTTTATTAGTCATGGATTATTTGAGGGTTGTAGTTGTTGAAAAAAAAGTTTGAATTGTTGACATTCTTTTAGTTTTGGTCACAATTTGACTATCACTTTTTTAATTGCACTAGAACATTTTTTTTTCTCCTTAGCTTTTCTTAGTTTATTTGCCAGTACTGTAGAATTATTATTATCATATTTATAGTATTTTTGCTTGGCAACAATAAACTGAGAGGAGATTTTACCTGTCTCCAGTTCATCCAACTCTCCTTTTATTTAGTATCTGCAAATTCTCTCTAATACAGTTCTATTCAAATTTGCTAATAGATTATTAATAAATTATTACTTGCCTTTTGTGCTGATACCTTTAAAATCATGCCCATCTCTCCTCTTAATACTGCCTTCATAGCATCCCAACCTATTCTTACCGATGTTTTATACGTATGATTCTCTTGAAAAGTTTCTCAAATTTGAATGAGTCTTCACTTTGTTACAATATGGTATGGTAGTATAGGATTGAAATGCCAATTATAAGTAAATGGAAGGTCTTCTTATTTGAGGATAATAATCACTGGATCGTGATCTGGTTTGAGTATTAGTGCAATTTTGACTTGTTGCAGAAAATCTGAAAAAGATTTAGATATCCATACAGCCCCGGACCAATAGCAGTATGTACTGTAAACCATTGGGAACTGGGCCACACAAGTGCTGAGCAAGCATGTGAAGCTTTATTTGTGCATGCATGAGATAAGGTTGCACGTGCAAAACCATCCCATTCCCTCCTGCCACCACTGGCGCTACCAGTCCATGGAGCCAAAAAGGTTGGGGACCGCTGCCATACGGTATATGATCTATCCCAGAATGTGATTTATATCTACCTGAATAAAATATCTGTGTTTTTGTTGTCCATGGATTTACAGTATGAGTTTAAGGCTATGCATTAAATTTTGAAATCTCTTGTGCATTCCTGTCTGAGGATTTAATGCGTCAAGAGTGAAGTCCCCCTCTTATTTATAAAATTATCTGGATTACTCTTTGTTCCATTTATAATGTTTTGTGGGTAACTGATTTGACCCTGTTTAGGATTATAAATAGTTGCTAGAGTTAATTAGTATCAAATCCCCTTCTATAAATATATATCTATCTTCCCTATCTTACAGAATCTTTTGAACCTTAAAATTTATGCCAGCTTGGAAAAAGAATAAACACTCCCCTTGATTTATTATATCCTCATGCAAAAGGATATTCATCAAAATACCTATCAATCAGCCTATTTGTGGTATATGTTCCTCCTAACATAATCATGTCAGGTTTAAACGATTTAGCATAATTAACAATCTTTTTATCCTTAGTAGAATCTCCCAGATCTTTAACACTTAAAGAAATAATTTCACATTGTTCTCTCATTATCTACAAATTTAGAATGTCTATATCTACTTTCTTTGTGCCACTATGACTATCTTGCAATCCAAAAGTTATTAAAAGCTTAAGGCTCAACAAAATCTATCAAAAAGTTGCCTGATACTACGGAAAGAGGTAGTCCTTGATGAATGACCATAATGGAGTCTGCCTATCAAGGTTGTAAGTCATGACGGTCATAAAACAGGTAATCTATGTGACCGACTCATTTTTACAACCTTTTCTGTGGCAATTTTTAAGAAACACCAGAGTTGTTAAGCAAACCAATGTTTCACTATGGGCTTGTTTTGCCAGAAAACAGAAGTAAATGCTGATTTCCAGCAAAGTCATCATAAAACGTGGTCATGCGACTGCAGGACACTGCCAATGGCTGTAAATGCAAGCCAGTTGCCAGGTGCCAGACATGTGGTCATGTGACTGCAGGCTCTTGGAACTATGGGACAGGGTCATAAGGAACCCCAGGAAAGTCCACTGTAATTCTGAACAGTGATTAAGCAACCAGTCACAAGTCAAGGACTACCTGTGTAACATTAATATCGCCTAGATCCAGGGAACCCAATGAACCATCTCATCCTGCTAGGACAGGAGTAGGCAACCTTGGCTCTTTTATGGCTCATGGACTTCAACTCCCAGAATTCCTGAGCCAGCATGGCTCAGCTTGGAAACCTCTCCCTTTCCCCTCAGCATGGCTGGAATTCTGGGAGTTGAAGTCCACAAGTCATAAAAGAGCCAAGGTTGCCTACCCCTGTGCTAGGACAAGCCTGCCAGGGCCGATTCTGGATCCTATCATCAAAGAACACCAACTATCGGGATCCAGAAGAAGACCCTTCTTTGCCATAGCATCTGCCCTTTGGAACATCCTACCTCCAGGGTAAGACCTGCCTCCCTGCTTCTATCCTTCCATAACAGCCTGAAGATCAGGCTCTCAGGTTCAGGAGACCCAAAGGGAAAGCACCACACTGAAGATGGCTGCTAGACTGATAGCAGATACCACATCCCCTCTGGCTCCCTGCTTCCCCACCTGCCCATCTTTTATTCTCATATCGTTGTACCACGGTTTTCTTTTTTGTTGCTTATTCTATTGTTCCGTTACTTTACTATGGTTCATACTTCTTTTCATTTCTCCGTTTTTGTTGTTGTAAGCTGTCTAGAGCAGGGCTTTTCAACCTTTTCATCCATTGTACCACTTTTAGGATATGGCAACATCCAAGTACCACCAGTCGCCTAGCAAGATGTCAAAAACTTGATGACCAAAAAAAAAAAAAAAGGAAAAAAGTGATAAAGTACAGGTAGTCCTCAACTTACAACAGTTCGCTTAGTGACTGTTCAAAGTTACAATGGCACTGAAAAAAGTGCCCCCCAAGCCACAGCCGAGCAAGACACCTGCCTGCCCACCCGGCGGCACTCTTCCTCCTGTCCGAGGTTTTCATTGTGAGCATTTCTGTTGAGGATTGGCAGTGGGGGTGGGGTGGGGGGGTTTTATTCCCCCCGTCTGCTGGGTAGTTGCAGCAGGTTTTGGTCACTTCACATGATCCTGGGACACTGTGACTGTCATAAATATGAATCAGTTGCCAAGCATCTGAATGTAATTCACAAGACCCTGGAGATGCTGCAGCATTCCAGCTGATCGGCGCTTCTTCTGGGCTCAGCAGAAGCGCCAGGATCAATGCCGAGCTCCAGCTGGATCCTGGCGCTGATCCTGGCGCTGATCCTGGCGCTTCCGCTGAGCCCTGACAGCCCTGCAGCTCCAGCCATCTCTCACTCAGGCTTGTGCGGTGCTGCCACTGGTTCAGCTCATTCCCCTCCCCCGCTACTTTTCTAGGATGTTCGCGTACCGCCTGCCAGGTGCCAATGTACCACAGGTGGTACCCATACTACTGGTTGAAAAGCCCTGGTCTAGAGCAGGCCCATGGCGAGGTAGGCAGCAAATAAATTTAATAAACAAACAAGCAAATAAATATTCTTTCCCCTGCATTAAACCTCCCTCCCTCTTTCCCTCCCTCCTTAGCAAATCATTCCCCACCTTATGCCATACCTCCCTTCTCACTGATCCCACATAGACCAATGGCAAAAAAAATATATCACAAAGGATCTTTAAAAGATCCTTTTCACAGTCCAAGCAGTAGCGGGATTCAGCCGATTCGCACCAGCTCGGCAGAACCGGTAGGTAATTTTTTGTTGCCCAGGCCCACAACGGACTTCTGGAAGCGGCATCCACACAGAGAACCAGTTGTTCACATATTTGAATCCCACCACTGAGTCCAAGGTAAGGGTATCCAACCTTTTGGCTTGCTGGAACTGCACTGAGTGAAGGAGAATTGTCTTGGGCTGCATATAAATATATATAACGTAGTTAATGTATGTAAAAGTTAAAATCTTGTGGGGCTACATTACTAGCTGTCCAGGGATGTGTAAGTGACCTGCTGATACTTTTTCTTCTCACTAGCCAATAATTTTCCAATTTTAATTGCAATGGTTCCTTAGCCATAGTTTTATGGCTTTTGTTAACTAGCTTTAACATTTACGATTTTTATTTGACTTCCCACTGCATCGCCTTGGGCTTTTGACGTTGATTCAAATTGTTTTTCTTTCATAAGGTTAGGTTAGGTTAGGTTAATTTAATTTGTATACCGCCCTTCTCCCGTAGGACTCAGGGCGGTTCACAGCATATTAAAAACACAAATACAATATACAAGATACAAAAAATCATACAAAAATACACAAAATAACCCCACTAAAACCTAATTAAAAGCCAAATATTGATTGCTGTACAATCCAGCCAAAACTCCATTATATTCTCATCGCAACCCAAGGAAATTAGTTTTAAGCATTCACTGAAGCTCAATAGAAGCTAGGTTAGTTCACGGGCTGCATCATGAGGTTATTGTTTTATAATTGCTGCATGTGTCACTCTTTTTGGGATTCATTACAGCAAAATGGAAAATGAGACTAAGAAGCTCCACAAAATAAACACGTCTTCTAGCAGCATCCCCAGGTGAATGCAATTGTTTGTTTTCCAGTTCTAGGACAGCTGGCTCCCTTCTTCAGTATCCAGACAAATAATTCTGCCCCACATGTATTTCCAGGGAAGAGTTATTTTTGTTCTGAAAAGCCCAAGAGGGACCCTTTGGTGTAATCCCAAGCTTTCAATTGCACCTGCTTTCATATAGTAATACTGAGATTTCAAATGACACATTTCCTACATTCAGTGTGCTTCGGACACATCCATTCTCCCAGTAAGGATTGCACCAAAATGAAGGCATTGTTTTGCCTTATCTACACAAAGTGGCAACTGAAGAAGTCCCACCCAGAGTAGGTCAGCCCTAACGTCTTCCTGCCGGGGAAACATTCTCCTCTACCACTTGATAAGGAGGGAGTTATCCCCCCAAAAAATAAAAATGAAAAATGAAACAAACAGATATTTTGGACCGATCCACACCCTGTCTTTATTGGCTGCTTTTCCTTCTTTTCCTGTTGTCCTCCTCTTCCTTCCTTACAGCAGGTTATTCAAGACAGGTGAGGTTGATCAGAAAGCTACTCTCTTCCTTCACTTCCTTCATTTCAGACCCCCCCCCTTTCTTCTCAGATTCTGTGCTTTCCTTGCTTCAGGCTGAATTTTTTTTTAATGTATATTTATGGTAAAATAAGCTCAAAGAAAAGATACAAAAAAAGGACAACATTCTAAAAGACAAAAAGTTCAAATCTCTGCCATCATTAAAAACTAGAGCAAAATAAAACCATTAGGTGAAAATGAATTTCAGTCCACACTAAACTACAATGCGCGCTGAAGATTCCTAGTAACAGTTGCTTGTCAGGGCCCAAAAATGAAGAATGACACCTGGTGTTACTTAAGAGTGGTCTACTGCACTTCACCTGTAGACAGAATCTTGCCAGGCTAAAGCAACTATTTGCATAGCTACAGATATACTCTGGGAAGGAGGGAGGAGCCATTCTAACTCTCTTCCTGCTAACTGAACTTTCCAAACTACGGTACCTCTTTGCTTTCTGGAAAGCAGCCCCTCCTTCCTGGGAATCCAGACTACATTCCACTACATCAGGGGTAGTCAGCCTTGGTTCTTTTATGACTCGTGGACTTCAACTCCCAGAATTCCTGAGCCAGCTGTGCTGGCTCAGGAATTCTGGGAGTTGAAGTCCACAAGTCATAAAAGAGCCAAGGTTGACTACCCCTGCACTACATGCTTCAAGTTTAATAAGGGGAAAGTGGGTGGGAATGTAAAGGGAACCCTCCCATTTCTCTAAGGAGGGTGTTGTCAACGCTGCAAATACTGTATATTCTTGCTTTGACAATGTGCAGAACTGTCTGGTATATATATAGTTAAACCAGCAACTGTAAAAGAGGGAGGAGCATAGGGATAGCCCGGGAGAAAGAAACCGGAAGTAAATCCCATCTTCCAAGTTGATTGGAAGATGTGAACCATGACCTTACAATAAGGGAGTGGAAAAGGTTTGGAATATTAGGCATAACGGAAGAGAAGCAAATCTAAGCATTCCTCCATGCTGTGCTGACATATCTGTAACATTAATAAATGCTTTTAGGAGAAAACATGCCTGAAAGTCCTTTTAAGTGTTTCATTACTCAGACACATGACAGGTGTGACACAACCTGGATCGCTCCACAGAAAAAGAGGAAGTGTAAAGTAGTCCTCAACTTACAACCACTTGTTTAGCGACCATTCAAAGTTACAACAGCACAGACTCACAACCAGTTCTAGCACTTATAACTGTTGCAGCATCCCACAATCAAGTGATCAAAATCCGGGCGCTTGGCCACCTACGTATATTTATGACGGATGCAGTCTCCCGAGGTCATGTGATCATTATTTGCAAATTTCTCAGCCAGCTTCCAACAAGCAAAGTCAATGAGGGAAGCCAGATTCACTTAACAACCTTGTGATTCACTGAACAACTGCAGTGCTTGACTTAACGATCATGGCTAAAAATTGTTAAATTAGATGCAGCTCACTTAACAACTGCCTTGCTTAGCAATAGAAATTCTGATTCTGATTGTGGTTGTAAGTTGAGGACTACCTGTATAAATGGTTTAATCCAGGCCCCTCAACTCATGTTTGCTACTGCAGGTCCAGAGCAAATGAAATCTTATCATAGCAATAAAAAAAATCACGACATCTTGTTTACTGAGTGGCCCTCTTCAACTGAGGAAATGATCTCAATTTTGAATTAAATCCATAAAACAAATGGATGACAGTTTGTACCCTTGCACACATACGCACAGAAAGTTAATGGCAGTAAACATTTCCATAACTTTTGAGCTTCCAACAGCAATACTCTTTCCTTCTTCTAGTACAACTTTTAAATATGATTAGAATCTAATTTCTTGCAATCCATCCTCTGCTGGTCCCCATAGTTTTATTTTTTTTTCCGTCACAGATGTTGCTAAAATTTATCAAAGAGAATGCTTTGCTGAAGGAGGTGCAATAGTTTAACAAAAAACAACAACAACAGGGAAATGATATTTATAAGCAAGTGAAATTGCTAGGTAAGGATGTAGGTTAACCAGAGTGAAATTTCCAATAGACTTTATGGTTTGAAAATGGTGTCTGGAGGGAAAGGCTCAGTCCCAGATAAAAAAATAATTTCCTTTTTGGCGTGGTTAGGGCGAGGTCTATAGAGCTAAATGACCATAGTTGCACTAGAAAGCAAAGGATCTAGCTAGCAACTGGAGTGGGATTCAGCACCACCCAAATAATGTGTAGAAGACATGCATCCAGCTGCAGACTTTCCTTCTGGTTTCTTTTGTGGGGAAAGCAAGCAATTTATTCTGTGGCAGAGACTAACTGCCATTCATTTCTACAACATGGCTTGCCTCTTTCCAGAATTCTAGCTAACTGTGACTCAGCATCTTTTCTGCACCAACAAGATTATGTATCGTCCTTTAACCCTAAAACTATATTTCAGTGCCACAATCACTAAGTAGAAATTCCTTTCTCGTTTCTGGAACCCAGCATGATTCAGCTAAGCAGTAATGATCTTAAACCTGCCCTGCTGTAAAACAGGAACTAGGCCTCAGAAACAGGCTAGCCTAGAGAATTAAAAAAAAAGAAAGAAATCTGAGCCAGGCAGAACTTCGTTACTCTCAATCCAGACTGATCAATCTTCTTCCAGGAACTGCATCGTTTCCCCTACAGGCAGGAGCTTTCTGCACTGGTCTTTAAACCCCTCTAATCCAGAGGGAAGATTTTGCCCTGTGGATCAGCCTGAACCTCTCCTCTTCAGAAAATAAGCTATGACTTTGCCAATCCACATAAAGCAGGAACTTCAAAAACTGGAGAAACTCTCCTTCAGTCCCCTTTCATGCGTCTGGCATCTTTGTGATAAGCCCTTAAGTGCCTCTGAAGAATCCTTAAAGACTCTGCTCTCTCGTTTCTGTTTATTACCTTTCCAAAATACTGTCTCTAGCTACTTGCCAACGGAGGCCCATCCTTACCTTGTAATATTTGGGAAGCATGCTAGTTCCTCAGATCATAGGTGGAGTTTGGCAACGTGGTCCTAAAGCGATCGTCCAGAAAAACCGATAAAACCCCAATTAAAAGGGAGAAGCGTAAGGCTCTCATTCTGCTTGCTCCTGCAAGACTCTAGGGCAGTCGATTACTTTGCAGACTCTCTGCTCTGCTTGTTCTATGTATATCTCTAAAAGACTGAGTAAGGATGCTACAAATGGCCAAATGTACGAATGCGGTGGAGAATGGGTGGAGAATTGCACTGAAAGCAGGAAGCTTTCACTAGAACCTGATTCCTGTCAGTGCTACTAATTCAATCTTTATACAGCATCAAAATAAATTCCCATGAAAAATTAAGC
>NW_015386241.1:301188-332409 GCF_001527695.2 Protobothrops mucrosquamatus
AGAAGAAGAAGAAGAAGAAGAAGAAGAAGAAGAAGAAGAAGAAGAAGAAGAAGAAGAAGAAGAAGAAGAAGAAGAAGAAGAAGAAGAAGAAGAAGAAGAAGAAGAAGAAGAAGAAGAAGAAGAAGAAGAAGAAGAAGAAGAAGCAGCAGCTTTAGCTTATTGGAAGAGAAGTGAAATGTTTTCAAGGAAAGACCCAAAAAGACCAGTTGCCTTTTTGAACCCAAATAGACCAGTTGCCTTTTGGAAAAGCACCTTTGGGACAACCATGACCTGGATGATTGGACTCTCCCCAAACCTCTAAGGTTGATTGTTTCCTTGCAGACGTTTCATTACCAAACTAGGTAACATCATCAGTGCTAGTGGTGATATGCCTAGCATTGATGATGTTACCTAGTTTGGTAAAGAAATGTCTGCAAGGAAACAATCAAGTTCAACAATCAATCAGGACCCTGTAATTACCAATATGTCCAGCTGGAATGTCATCCAATGTCTTTGGAACTAATCAGTGGGGGAAGCAGGCTGTATGTATATTAATGACATCTGCTTGGGCAGCAGGAGAACAGGGCAAACCGAATTCCATGTTCTGCCTTTCTCCCATGCTGAGTTTGGCAATAAAACTGATAATTTGGCTCCCTGACTCAGCCGCATCACAAGTTTCCTCCTTCAGCTAGGAATCAAATTACATAAACCTGATTCATATATATGCCATGAATAGGCTGAACAAAAGCTCCTACTTATTATTAGAAAGAAAGGCTCTCCTCCCTTTTCATCCCTTATTGTAATGACAGGCCATAATTAAAAAAAAATTAGCTAAGTTTCCCTAATTCCAATTCATTACCATTTACCTGGCCAGCTATGGTCCATGGGGTTGTGAAGAGTCAGGTACTTAGTGACTGAACAATAACAAAACTACTGAACTGATTGGGCCACCAATGTAAGATTTCAATTAGTGTATACAAAGCAAGGGGCTAACAGGGGTAGTCAACCTTGGCTGTTTTATGACTCGTGGATTTCAACTCCCAGAATTTCTGAGCCAGCTGTGCTGGCTCAGGAATTCTGGGAGTTGAAGTCCACGAGTCATAAAAGAGCCAAGGTTGACTACCCCTGGGCTAAAAGGATCATCTTAACCACAGCCTACAGCTTCCCTGGGCAGAATCTTAACTTGAGCTCCAAGTGGCCAGTCTGGAGCAAGGCAAACAAGTTACGACCTTGAGTTTCTGACAATAATAAAACGGATTTGTCAAGTAACTGGTCCAATTTTTTGTGACTTTTTTGTGGTATTCATTAAGTGAATCACCGCACTCATTAAGTGAATGCCGCAATCATGAGATAAACCAATGGTTTGCTATGGGTGCAATTTTACCAAAAACTAGAAGTAAAACATGGCCACGTGACTGAAGGATGCTGCAGATGGCTGTAAATGCAACCCAGTGGCTGAGCAGCTGAAGGGCAATCAGTGACAATAGGAGGGGGAGGGGCTGACCATCAGAACTTAGAATCCAGGTAGGTCCTTCAGAACTTCAACAGAAAGTCGCTGTGGTCATAAGTTATAAGGACTATCCGTAAAATAGTCCAAACTTACAACAACGATCTCACAGAAAGTCAGTTTCAAGTTATCCCTTTAAAAAGAGAACAAAATTACAACAATATAGAGAAGGTTCAAAACTGGACAGGGCGATAGGGGTCTATTATATTTCTCCTGTGAGGGCATTAAATCATTTGCACATTAATGAGAGAGAGAGAATGAGAGAGAGAGAGACAGACAGACAGACAGACAGACAGAGAATGAGAGAAAGAATGAGAGAAAAAGAGAGAGAGAATGGAGAGACAATGAGAGAGAGAATGAGAGAATAAGAGAGAGAATGAGAGAAAGAATGAGAGAGAGAGAGAGAGAGAAAATGAGAGAGAGAGAGAGAGAGAGAGAGAGAGAGAGAGAGAGAGAGAGAGAGAGAGAGAGAGAGAGAGAGAGAGAGAGAGAGAGAGAGAGAGAGAGAGAGAGAGAGAGAGAGAGAGAGAGAGAGAGAAAATGAGAGAGAGAGAAAATGAGAGGAGAGGGATGACTTCCAACCACGGAAATGTGACCTTAAGCTCTAGGTTGGTTCTCTTCATAATTAGTTTCCATCCATTGCTTTTATTTGGTTTTATTTCTTTATTATATTTATTAGTCAAAAGCATCTCTGGGCAGCATATGACAATCCAATAAAACAACTAGTATATACAAAATAAAAAAAGTAAAAATCCACTTTAAAAGATGCATATTCCTTATACACACAATATAAGATAAAATTATTATTTTTTATCTTACTGTACATTTTTTGAAAATGATTAATATTGCATGACACCCAAACCTGTGATGGGATTTAGGCTGCTTTATATTTAATAAATCAGCTTCAAGTTCTACTTCTTCTAGTTATAGTTCAAATCCAGCACATCTAATAAACTCTGCACTATATATGTCTACACAGGCTAGATTTACACAAAGTAGCCATGGTTTGGTAAATAAGCCATATCTGGCTGGGATGATGCTAAGCCAAAATGGCTGGTTTATATGACATCTAATGATGGGAAGAGGAGAAAGAGGTCTGTTTGGGTAATATTTTCAGTAAAAAGGAATGTCTTTGATTATTGTTTCCATTTGTTTGAAGGAGACACAAGCAACAATATGGATTCTGATAATAACAGATTTAAGGCAACAGAGGTGAGAATTGCCCAGAAAGTGAACTCTAGTAACTCAAAACTCATTATAATATTAAAAACACATCCCTTGAATATTCAATTAGTCATTAATAATATCA
The DNA here is from genome assembly GCF_001527695.2 of Protobothrops mucrosquamatus. Lineage (NCBI taxonomy): Eukaryota > Metazoa > Chordata > Lepidosauria > Squamata > Viperidae > Protobothrops > Protobothrops mucrosquamatus. Next base: position 303,984 of record NW_015386241.1, read on the forward strand.
TGTTAAGAATATTACAGGATAGTATGAATTGTTACATGTAGACATGCTCAGTAACAAACAGTTACTGAGCATGCTCAGTAGATGCTTGATGATTCAAATTGTGCTAGCCAATGAGAGAACACATTCCAAACCCAGAATTTGTACCTGTGGGACACCTATCTTCTTATCTATACATAAATTAAAACATATTAATCTATCTTTTTGGCTCAGATGTTATTTCGGCCAGGGGCACACCAGGCTAAGAACCTTACCATGATTGCTGGCTAATGCTTAAGCCCCAAATCAAGCAAACAATTTAATCAGTGGTATATGAATTTATTCCTCAAGGTAATTTCAGAATAAAATATTCAATCTGAATGGATGGGAAACCTTCAGATGTTGCTGAATTGTAATTCTCAGCATTGCTCCCTGGAAGGAGTTGATGGAAACTGTAGTAATTAATTTTTATGCTCCCCAACTCCCTTGTAAGATGATTCTTACATTTCTTTACGAAATTCCGGAGTGCTCTAAAAGTATATCCCATTGTACGTGGCCTTTTAAGACATTGTGCCAAGGCAGAGAAAGAAAGTGGATTATCTCTAAATACAGATGGGAGATCTTTTTACAGGCTTATCAAGTACATAGACTTTGGTCCCTTATGCAAATATTCTGTGGGAAAAGATTCAAAGAGATTCTGCCTTAAAGAAGCCTGGAGGTACCTATCCCCATCTTCAATCTGAAATAATCCTTAACCAATCCCCATAATACCTTGCAGAAAGAAAATGGGACCCTTTTGATTAAAAAAAAAAAAGAACTAAAGATATCGGGAATTCTTTCCAAATATCTTAGATCCAAAAAGCAAATATACCATAGCGGGTTATTTGCACATTTTTAAAAAAAGATACCGTAGATACTGGAATTATTGCAATTGCAGAGAGGGGGAATTATTACAATCCTGAGAAAACCCCTGATCCATATCTTGTGTTTAGAATGGCAGGAAATCCTCCATTGGCAGCAATGCCAAATCGAGAGGCATACATAGTGCTAATTTTCCATTCAAGTGAATTTTGGATTTCTCTATTGATGGCTTCTAGGCAGTGGTGGGATTCAGCTGGTTCGCACCGGTTCAGAAGAACCGGTAGCTAAATTTGGCTGAGTTCGGAGAACCGGTTGAATGCACACTGCTTCCGAAAGTCCAGTCTGGGCCTTGGAGGCCTGGAGGAGGCCTCCCACACCTAGAACAGCCCGCCGGAAGTGCATGGATACCACTTCTGGAAGTCCGTTCTAGGCCTCGGAGGCCCAGGCCTGCATCCAATAAGAGAACCAGTTGTTCAGGTATTTGAATCCCACCACTGCTTTCAGAACACATTTTAAGATAGTAAAAGCGTCTCTCTCTTTTCCCTTCTCTAATGATATTGACAAATAAGAATGCAGCTTTTTCAGAACTGATGATCTTGTAAGACAGCCAAGTCATTTAAGGCAGCTTGTCTAGAATGATGGATGCAAACTGTTGTGCGGGGACTTACACAGCTTTTGGACAGGGGTGCCTTAAAGGCATTGGATTTTTGCAGCGACTTAGCTTCCCCAAAAAAAGTCATGATGAGAGCAAACAGCATTTTCTTTTTATATTTTATATTTTCAGGCAGCCATAATTATAGCACTGAAATCTTCCGAGTTATTTTATGGTGGGTTGTGCTTATGGCTGGAGTAAAGCAGGAAGAAACATTTGTATTGTGTCTATTGTGCTAAGTTCCCACAAGCATCACTTTTGATTCATACTGGAGAGCCACTAAGATGACTCATTGACCAAGTACTGGCAGTCCTCGACTTACCTCAGTTCATTTAGTGACCATTCAAAGTTACAACGGCACTGAAAAAAAGTGACTTATGACAGTCAATGAAGAGTCAGATTCATTTAACATCAAGGTTACTAACTTATCAACTGCAGTGATTCACTTTACAACTGTGGCAAGAAAAGTTGTAAAATGGGACAAAACGCACGTAACAAATGTCTCGCTTCATGACAGAAATTTTGGGCTTGATTGTGGTCGAATGTCGAGGACTACCTGTATTCTACACCCAAACATCTTGTCAATTTCATAATTTTTAATTTTTTTTAAGTATCTAAGCTCCGATAGATTGACAAATGGTAGTAATAATAATAATAATAATAATAATAATAATGATGATGATGATGATGATGATGATGATGATGATGATGATAATAATAATAATAATAATAATAATAATAATAATAATAATAATAATAATAATAATAATAATAATAATAAAGTTGAAAGGGACCTTGGAGGTCATCTAGTCCAACTCCCTGCTCAGGCAGGAAACTCTATAGCAGGGGTGTCAAATTGTCAGCCCATGGGCCGGATGCATCATAGCAAAACCGCACCCACCCCATTGCCAGCAATGGAAAAAAAGTTGCAATGCAACGCAACAAATCACATGACATTGCGAGTTTGACACCCCCTGCCCTATACCATTTCAGACAAACGGCTGTCCAGTCTCTTCTTAAAAACTTCCAGTGTTGGAGCATTCACAGTTTCTGGCAGCAGGTTGTTCCACTAATTAACTGTTCTAACTGTCAGAAAATTTCTCCTTAGTTCTAGGTTGCTTCTCTCCTTGATCAGTTTCCATCCGTTGCTTCTTGTCCTGCCTTCAGGTGCTTTGGAGAATAGCTTGACTCCCTCTTCTTTGTGGCAGCCCCTGAGATATTGGAATACTGCTATCATGTCCCCCCTCGTCCTTCTCTTCGTTAAACCAATGGCAAAGAGATGCGGTTGCACTGCCCCACTTGGGATTGGGATACAATCTAAGTTTGTTTGAGAATCCTTTGAATCTAGCATATTCAGTATACGGCATGCACAAATACCCTTAGCAATGAAAAGACTCCAGTTATTTCAAACGCACTCCTTATGCAGGTAGTCCTTGACTTTTGATCACAACTGCGATCAGAATCGTTAAGCAAGGCGTATCAGCCATGTGCAATTTTGTGGCTCTTTTGCCACGGTTGTCAAGCAAATTACTGCAGTTGTTAAGTGAATCTGGTGGGGATAAAGTGAATCTGACTTCCCCCATTTATTTTACTTGCCAGAAGGCAGCTGTGAAGGTCACAAATGGTGATCACATGACCCAAGATGCTGCAACCATTGTAAATACATGCTGGTTGCGAACTGCCCAATTTTGATCCCATGTCCATGGGAACGCTGCGAAGGTCGTAAGCCATTTTTTTCTGTTCCGTTGTAAGTAGAGGACTACTTGAATACATCTGAAAACATCACTCAAAACTTTCTTTTTGGAGTGCAGTTTTTTATTCTACAACTAAATTAATTGCAAACTAAAAAGCCCTAGCTTTCATTGTGCAGAAAATAATCTTTGTTGTCTTGTTCACTTTAGCTGACAGTTCTGGTTTCAGTGGACATTCCAGACTGGGCAATATGCCATTCGATGGAAAGTAGCAATGCATCTTTCCAATCTTCAGTAAGAGGACAATTTTGCATTGAGTCTCAATCCCATTTTGTGACAAGTCCAACTTTCCATCTCTGTTCATTTCTGGATAATAACATTCTCAGGGAGACGCTTTTAGATTTTTAACAGAATAACAGAGTTGGAAGAGACCTTGGAGGTCAACCCCTGTTCAAGCAGGAAACATTATATCATTTCAGACAAATGGTTATTCAATCTTTTCTTAAAAGCCTTCAGTGTTGGAGCACCCACAACTTCTTCAGGCAAGCCATTCCACTGATTAATTGTTCTAACTGTCAGGAAATTCCTCCTTGGTTCTAGGTTTGCTTCTCTCCTTGATTAGTTTCCATCCATTCAGATGCTTTGGAAAATAGGTTGACCCCCTCTTCTTTATGGCAGCCCCTCAAATATTGGAATACTGCTATCATGTCACCCCTAGTCCTTCTCTTCATTAAACGTATAAGCTGGTTTGACAAGATCGGAAATGAGGAGGTGATAAGCCGCCTGGGAAAGCCAAGGGAAATCATCAAAACAATTAAAAAACAAAAAATAGAATATTTCGGACATGTGATGCGACACCCAGAAAAATACGGCATGCTCCATTTAATCCTCCAGGGAAAGATTGAAGGCAAATGAGGTCTAGGCAGAAGAAGAACATTGTGGCTTCAAAAATCTAAGGGATTGGTTTGGACAAAACTCAGCAGCACTTTTTCGTGCGGCTGTTGATAAAAACAGGATCGCCAACATGATCGCCAACGTCCGATCACGGATATGGCACAAGAAGAAGAAGAAGAATCCAATTCCTGCAACTGGATTGGGTTTCGATGGATAGTGATGGATAGTTTGGTGGATAGAAAGACAGCTGTATTGGAAAAATATTGGGATAAACATTGGGATGCAGCTAACAATTTCAATATTCCACAAATGTTGAAAGACTGTTACAGCAAGTGGTGGATTCCTCAATTTTTCAAGAAAAATTGCTTGCAACTGTTCTAAACTGAACCTCAAAACAAGCAAACAATATTCTAGCTAAACGTTTTTAGTTTTCCTGATGCAGTGTTTAATTTCAAATTGAACTACTGTAATTTCAGAACACTTGTCAGCATTTTTGGTGGGTGTCTCCAATGATGCTTGCTTTAATTTTTCAAGAACGTGACAGGCTTCTGAGTTGTTGACAGATTTGGCAAGTTAAGGACTTTTGCAATCCAGCTAAATACCCTATTATTGAACATTGGCAGGAAAGCCACTGATTCCAATGGCATTTATTCAAAACTGTCAAAACAGAAGAGGCAAATTAAGAACGTTTCCCGCTGCAAGAGTAAAGTTAAAGAATGATGCACACTAAGGAGATATATATATATATATATATATATATATATATATATATATATATATATATATATATATACACACACACACACATATAAATGACAACTGTAAAGAAGATGTGACGAATAATCTGTTGTCCATGCCTCTGAATCTATAGATATGCAACAGTTTGGGACAGAAAGTGCTGGATGTTGGAGAAAACTATTCACAACAATGTCAGGAAATATGACATGGTGTTAGAGAGATCAAAAGAAATCTTAAGATGGGGAAAAAAATCAATAGAAGTCCGATTGCACCTTTTCCAAGTAACAAATGTTATTAAAAGGCATAAATCAAAGCCTTTTCATAAAAATCTGTTAGCTGGAAAAGCTGCTACCAGACTTTCTGATATATTTTTTTTGAATTTTTTTTGTTGCTACTGTAGACTACAGTAATGTAAATTCTCTTCCTACAAAAGACTCAAAGAGGAAAATCTGCCTTCTTAAAAGCATGATTATGTTTCGGGCAAGTGTTAACACATGGAAAGATGTAGTAGTTGAAAAGGCATTATTTATTTAATTGTAGAACCATGGCATTTACTTAATGACCGCCCCCAAAAAAGGACATAAAAATGAGTCAGTCATGGGTGATCCGTTTTACTACTGCTACGATTTATGACCATATGGGGATTTTCCATCATGGTTGTAAGCCAAGGACAACTTGTAAGTTTAAGTAGCGGCCTTTCTCTGGATGTGTTCTGCTTGTAATTCCCAGAATTGCCATCTAGCATTGACAATATGACACTTACACGCATTCTGGTAGGTATAAAATATCTCCCTGAGCAGAATCATTTTTGCTCTAAAAGCCAGAAGTTGGGGGTCAAGTAACAATTCGAATAGAAGAGTCTTCTTGGACTAAGGTAAACAAATAAGCAAATCAATATTAGGTGCCAAAAACAATGGCATTGGCTTTCTCTCTGCTCTACTGGTGAGCTAAAAGCTGCTGCTTTCTTCAAAAGGCACCTGGACTGTTTTTTCCTTGAGGAGGAAGAAGAAGTTTTGCTTCTCATCCAAGAAGCTTCATCAGTTCTAATGGCGAGGGAGGCAGGGGGGGAGGTTGGAAGGATAGAGACTGAGAGTTGAGACTGGATGGTGGAGGGATGGAAAGATAGGTTCTGACAGGGTGGGGGAGATGGAAGGATTACAAGTTTATGGAGATTCTCAGTCATCCAGATCATGATTGCCCCAAAGATGCTTTTTCAGAAGGCAACTGGGCTTTCTGAAAGTCCAGTTGCCTCCTGAAAAAGCATCTTTGGGATGGAAGGATTGTATTTCTTTGCAGTCATCTGGTCATTATCCTTCTATTCCTCGCCCAAACACACACACCCTATCAGAACCTATCCTTCCATCCCCCCACCATCAGAACTGATGAAGTTGCTGCAACATAACACCCCGGACTTAACAATTGTCGATAAGAAAATAAAAAAAGTCTGGGGATAGTGGATGTGGCAGTGCCTGGAGACAGCAGAATAGATGAGAAAGAACTGGAGAAGATAACAAAATACAAAGACCTACAAATAGAAATAGAAAGACTGTGGCAAAAGCAAGCAAGGGTAGTACCAATAGTAATAGGTGCCTTGGGTGCAATCCCAAAACAACTGGAGCACCACTTGAACACCATTGGCATTGACAAATTCGCTATTAGTCCATTTCAAAAGGCGGCCTTACTAGGAACTGCTTCCATCCTGCGACGATATCTGTAATACCATCAAACATCCACATCTGCCTATCCCAGGTCCTTGGGAAGGACTCGATAGATAGACAAAATGCCAAATCCAGTCTGAACATCTGGCTGACTGTGCGATGTTCCATTATTATTATTATTATTATTGTTGTTGTTGTTGTTGTTGTTGTTGTTGTTGTTATTATTATTATTATTATTATTATTATTATTATTATTATTATTATTATTAGAAACAATCCAGTTGCCTTGTGAAGAAAGAAGCACCTTTGAGAAAACTATGGTTTGGATGACTGAGAATTTCCACAGACACCATATCCATTCTTGGGGTGAGGACAACGTGCAAACAGACCTTGATCTTATCTATCAAGGCAATCCTGATATGTTAATACAAAAATTCAGAATGAATTTGACTGATACAGAATCCTAGCAAGTGGAATGTTTCTGACTGTCACTGCTGTCCCCAGCTATACTTTGCTTCATTAAACATTCATATTAATAATAACACAGATACTTCCAGGTGTTACTATTGAACAAAAGAATGAGAACCTAGAACCTACAAGGTTTCTCAACCGGGGCAACTTTAAGACATTGGACTTCAACTCCCAGAATTCCCCAGGTTGAGAAACACTGACCTAGACTACACCCTGGATAAAATCAATATTTTAATAGCTCAGAAGACTTATGCCAGAAGCAGGACCAAAAAAAAAAAAAATCATTTGGCAATGATCTCACGCATTGGAAACTCTCACTGGCATCGTTCCTGGATGTCTGCAATGTGAGACGTGAAGAAAAGCTTCAGTGAACATTTCAAGACGAAGAAAAACAGCAAAATCCCCAACACAGAAAGGAATGTTTCTCAGCAACAATCAAAATCAAGTTGTCTAACTCTTAAGGCGTACAAAGTGAATTGGATACATAACAGCAAACAAAAATAAAAAAAACATTTTATTTTATTTATATAGAGTCCTGCAAAAGCATGGTAGGGTAGATCTGGAAAAAAAAAACTATTCTGGATTTTAATTATGCCTTTAGTTTCCAGCAGAAATTTTTTGTTCTTTTTTCTTTTTAAAAGAAATCCTGTTATAATAACAGCCAAATATAGTATTTTTTTCTTTGTCACAATTGCAAGCCGGTCTTTTTTCAGCTTTCTCACCTTGTCAAGAAAATAATGCACTTTATTTACCATTATCACACCTTTACCACTGACTTTGCCTGAAATCTTCCCTGAAAAAATCTACTCTGAGGCTGACATGCACAAAGGCATAAAATAGATTTCGAAGAAGCATTCAGATCTGCAAGCTTCCATTAGATCTCCTTCCAGAGATATGCTTTTGGTAGATTAATATCCTCCTATGAGGATATTCTTGGACAGGAGAATAAATCCCTCAAAATTATAGTTTATTAGGCCAACTATATTTTGATTAAAAATCCTCTCTTTCTAAATATTGGCTAATGAATAGCACTTTTTTCTTAATTTCTTTCTGTTGGGCCCTTGCATTTAGAAATTAACAAGAAACCGGTTGTTATATTTCATGGCCAAATATATACATATACATATATATGTAGGTCTTTGGTTAATCGGGTTAACCAATATACATATATATTCTGGATTTCAAACAGAATATCCCAGAATGAATGCCAACATTGGTTTTTTTTCTTTCATCAGCCTAAAAGGATTAAAATGTTTCAGACAAAATTTTTGTTCTGTCATAGTTCCATATCACTCATAACATTCAGTGGAGCTCAAATAATTTTTCCTTCAAAAACCCTTTCATTTCCCAACAAAAACTTTTACCTTTTTTTCTTATCAGAACAAAATATTTTTTAAAAGTTGGAGAAAAACTACATCGCACCATACAATCAATGGCTCAAAATCAGTGGTGGGATTCAAATATGTGAACAACTGGTTCTCGGTGTGGATGCCGCTTCGCGAAGTCCATTCTGGGCTTGGGCAACAAAAAATTAGCTACTGGTTCTGCCGAAGTAGTGTGAATTGGCTGAATCCCACAACTGATCAAGATAATCGGGTAGGACATATCCAGCTTCTACAATGAAAGACATTTGGTCTACTTTCTCCCAAGGAAACAGTCAGATTTAACAGATTAAATACCATTCACTCAGACTCATCTCGAACCATGAGATAGATGGGAAATAAATTTAATGATAAGAAGAAGATGAATTGAGAAGACAGCAACAGACAGCAAATGTCATCTCTGCAAAGAAGATAAAGAAACAGTGGAAACATCTGGTTAGCTGCCGCCAGCAGATCACACAGACTGAATACAAACAATGTGATAACAAAGTGATAACAATGGTGCATTGGACAATCTGCAAGAAATGCCCTTTGCCTGCAAGCAAAAAATGGTGGGACCATAAAATAGAGAAAGTCATAGAAAATGAAGAAGCCAAAGTGCTCTGGAACATCCAGTTCAAACCAACAGGCACCTGCCACATAACATCCAGACTTAATAATTGCCGATGAGAAAGACAAAAATATCATCTTAAAAACACTGGTTCTGCGAATGGATCTGTGTCCTATGACTTACAATACCGACAGGAAACTTTGAACCAATTTGAATAATTTACCAAGCAATTTATTTTATCAATTGCATTTTTTATTTATATCATCATCATCATCATCATCATCATCATCATCATCATCATCATCATCATCATCATCATCGTTGGAAGGGACCTTGGAGGTCATCTAGGGCTAGGCTAACGTGCTGCTCAGGCAGGAAACCCTATACCATTTTAGACAAATGGCTGTCCAGTCTTTTCTTTAAAACTTCCAGTGTTGGAGCATTCACAGCTTCTGGAGGCAGGTTGTTCCACTGATTAATTGTTCTGTCAGGAAATTTCTCCTTAGTTCTAGATTGCTTCTCTCTTTGTTTAGTTTCCATCCGTTGCTTCTTGTCCTGCCTTCAGGTGCTTTGGAGAATAGCTTGACTCCCTCTTGCCTACATGTAAAACCTTACTTTTACATTTAGGCAAGAAAAACCAAATGTACAGGTATAGTATAGGGGGTACCTTGCTCAATAGTAGTAAATGTGAGAGGGATCTCGGAGTCCTAGTGGACAATCACTTAAATATGAGCCAGCAGTGTGCTGCAGCTGCCAAAAAAGCCAACAAAGTGCTGGGCTGCATTAACAGAGGGATAGAATCAAGATCACGTGAAGTATTAATACCACTTTACAATGCCTTGGTAAGGCCACACTTGGAATACTGCATCCAGTTTTGGTCACCATGATGTAAAAAAGATGCTAAGACTCTAGAAAGAGTACAGAGAAGAGCAACAAAGATGATTAGGGGACTGGAGGCTAAAACATATAAGGAACGGTTGCTGGAATTGGGTATGTCTAGTTTAACGAAGAGAAGGACGAGGGGGGACATGATACCAGTGTTCCAATATCTCAGAGGCTGCCACAAAGAAGAGGGAGTCAAGCTATTCTCCAAGGTGCCTGAAGGCAGGACAAGAAGCAACGGATGGAAACTGATCAAGGAGAGAAGCAACTTAGAACTAAGGAGAAACTTCCTGACAGTTAGAACAATTAACCAGTGGAACAACCTGCCTCCAGAAGCAGTGAATGCTCCAACACTGGAAGTTTTTAAGAAGAGACTGGACAGCCATTTGTCTGAAATGGTGTAGGGTTCCTGCCTGAGCTGGGGGTTGGACTCGATGACCTCCAAGGTCCCTTCCAACTTTATTATTATTATTATTGGCTTTTGGGTCCTACCTTTGATTCCGCACTAGCTGGTCTACGGAAATAAAACCTGGGCTTGTTCTTGGCTGACCTAATATTCCCAGTTCTTGGTGTCCTATTTATTTTACTTTATTGGAACAAAACGTTAACAGTTCTCCTTGGGTTTTCTGTCACTGTCACAGGACTTGCTGAATAAATGTCTTTAAGGCCTTCGGCTAGTTTGCTTAATAGTGGCATTAGACAGTAATGAAAAATTTGCTGCTACAGAAGGTGCACTCTTAATTTACAGTTGCGCCAAGCAATCTGCTCCATGATATCAACATGAGGCCCTTGGATTATGTCAGCTATTTCAGAAATAGATCATACATCTATATGGAGTAATTGGCTGATGGCTCATCATTTTTTTTCAAAATTGGTCATTTCAGAAAACCTAAAACATCAATCCTTTTCTAACAGATTGCTAGTGGCAAAGTATATGGGTTTTTGCTGAAATCAGAATGCATAAAAATAACTTTTGCTCACCAAGCTATAACTTTAGCTGACTGAGAAACAGTTAATATGGCGCTTGTTCCTTTTTTTTCCCACCGAAAGTTTTTTTTTGTCTGCCAATGAGTTCTTCAAGCAAAACAAAGTATATTTGAAGGCATTCTACCTGCTCTATTTATTTGTACAATATTCATGTTGTTGAGCTTTCATTGATAAAAGTTTGCAGAGACTTCCTGTGTGAATTTATCTACTGTTGGGTAAAATCTATGGAACATGAGATTTTAGCACCAGCAACAGGCAAAAAAAGGAACACAAGAGGTTAATTCTACTAAAAGCACTGATCTTTAGCATCAAAGCTGTCAAGCAATAAAAGAAACCCCTATGGTAAATATTTAGTAATTATTTACCTTAAAATTGCAATTCAGTCAAAGTCCATTTCATTTTTAAAAAAGAAGAAAAATCAAATATACTATTTTATTACCTCTGGAAAAACCACAGTTGACTTGGGCCCTCAAGAGGCAACTCTACCAGTTGCTCATCAAACTATTGTACAAATTTATAAATCAATATTACAAATACATTTAAAAGGAGTTCCCTCAGTTTCCTGTAGATTTAAATTGCATTTATTTATTTATTTATTTATTTATTTGTTTGTTTGTTTGTTTGTTTGTTTGTTTGTTTGTTTGTTTGTTTATTAGACATTAGTGAAAAATTAAGGCTCTCCAGTTCTCTAATATATGGGCAAATTTGACCTGGCCATTTTTTTTTCAGGCAGCAGGTAGAAAATGCAATTATAATACCTATCCATGTGAAAAGATATTCCCTCTACAAATAAAAGCAAAATTTGGAGCAGTTTCTAGCCCAGCAGCTTACTGAAACCTAATTTCCTATGAATTAAAAGAAGAAAAATTCCCTGGGAAAAAAATTCCACTCAACAAAAGATCGCCCCCACAGTAAATTATATTTTCACCATAGATACAGATTTAATACTTTACTGGAAACTAAGCCAAAGTAGAGATAGATAAATTTTAAAGGCACTCATCCATCTAAGACAGATCTCGGCTCCTATAGTAACTATTTTAGATGTTCACCCTCCAGCTACGTGGAGACATCTCAAAATGAATTAGTTGCCAAGCCTCTTTGCTCCTTTACTTGACTGACCAAGGGAGAATCAGTAACTGTTTAGATCAGATGTGTTCACTAATTCTCTTCCTATGAATAGTTCCCCTTAGCACAGACATGTCAAACACAAGGCCCGGGGGCCGGATGCAGCCCACGACGTGGTTTCATGTGGCCCGCGAAGCCATTCTGGAAACAGTGAGGGAATGGCTCCCTCTGCCTTGGCCCTGGCCCAGGCCGGCCGGGAGCCAATGTACAATTTTGTGGTCGCCATCTATGCTGAAACGCATTCAGTCTTAGCTCCACAAGACCGTCTGGAAACAGCAAGGAACCAGCCCCTGCCGTGTCGGCCTCGCCCCCTGCGTGCATGCTGGGGAGGTGTCACCCTTTGTGAGGAATGAAGAAATGGACCATGCCTTGGCGCTTGCCCCGGTCCCACCCCCTTCTGCCAGAGACCCTCAGATCTGTCCCACTCCTGCCCAGGCCCCCACAGGCACCCTTGACGCGAACGATGTAGAGCTGGCCATGCCCACCCAGTAGGCCACACCCACTCCATCCATGCCTACCCAATAGACCGCACCCACCCTGGCCACACCCAACCGCCCCCCCCGAGGGCAACCGCAATGCTGATGCAGCCCTCAATGAAATTGAGTTTGACACCCCTGCCTTAGCAGCTAGAGTTCCCTTTTGATTCCATGCTATTGGTTACCCTCTGCTTGCTTTTCCAAGGTAGAAGAGGGAGCATTTACAGATGTTGCACATTTGCAAAGCAAGGTGATTTGTTGGGATGTTGGAGCAAGATAAATCTGAGAGCCAATTTAGTCTAGTGCTTAAGGCACAAGGCTATAAAGCAGGAAGGCTGTGAGTTCTAGTCCTGCCTTAGGTATGAAAGCCAGCTGGGTGACTTTGGTCCAGTCACTCTCTCTCTCTCAGCCCAACTCACCTCACAGGATTGCTGTTGTGGTGAAAATAGGAAGAGAAAGGTGTGTTGAATATGTTTGCTCCCTTGAGTTACAAACAAACAAACAAACAAATAAAGATAAATCAAACTTCAGGGTTTGAGTAACAACAAGCCCCCAAATAACCTGCATTTTCCCCCTAGCCAGCCTCATTCCATTTGTTGAATGTTCTTTGAATGTTGAATGTTCAGTGAAAATCTAATGGCTTGCTATTCTTTGTAAAGATGAGTTGGCCAAAACGTCCAGTCTTTCATTGCATAATCATTTCTTGACCAGTTTGCACTGTCCTTGCCTTCTAGTCAGTGGTGGGATTTAGCCGGTTTGCACCACTTCGGCAGAACCGGTAGCTAATTTTCTGCTGCCCAGGTCCAGAATGGGCTTTCAGAAGCGGCATCCACACAGAGAACCGGTTCTTCACATATTTGAATCCCACCACTGACTGCTTCTAGTGTTTCGGTTAAATCCCAACAGAAAAAAATATGAGGGAAAAAAAAACCCTCTTCAATTGCAAGTTATTAAAATTGGGATCTATGAAACATCTGGGTAATGAAAAAGATGCATAGCAAAACAAACAAATTCCCCCCCCAAAACAAACAACCTCCCCAAACCACCAGCAACATCCAGCATCACCTCCCAAAACAGTCCAAAGTTAAAAAGAAATTCCTCCATATGGCATTTCTGTATCCCAGCTATTACAGCTATTACAGTTTGCGAACAGTACATCAAAAACCAAAAAAAGTATTTTTTTTCCCAGACTTGCTTGCATCTATATTTTTTTTACCCTGTATCCTTCAAGGCAAGATTGCATTTAGAAATGAGCTTGTGCAATTTTGTATACTTATCTTTTTGAAGCAAGAGTGTTCTTACTGGCAATACCCAGTGTCAGCTTTCCCAGCTAGACCAGACAGGAAACATGACCAGATGAGCTAATTCTACTTTATTGTAAGGCTACATTAACAGAATCTTCCAAGTCTGAAAGTGCAAATCTTTCGCTGTGTCTTTTTACAGCCTGAGAAGCTTCTTTCTCCACCCATTATACAGTTGGGGGCTATGCTCTCTCTTATCTTACAATTCCCTAGGCTGCACTGTTTCAGACAGGCTCTTATTAATGACTGTGTGATTCTGTCAGCACAGCATTATCAGATAGGTTGGGATTCAAATTCTTGTCATGGTTATCAGATAGCATTATCAGATAGGTTGGGATTCAAATTCTTGTCGTGGTTAGCTGATCTGAGAAGGTTACAGTACAGACTTGGACTTTTTCCAAGGTTTTATGATTATTACACTATGCCAGTGTTTCTCAACCTTGGCAACTCTAACATGTGAAGTTCAAGTCCCACAATTCCGCGGGCAGCATGGGAAATTAATGGCTGGCTGGTGAATTCTGGGAGCTGAAGCCCACACAACGTTGTCTCCCAGAAGGATCTCCACTGCTGTTCTTCTACCTACTTAGTAATCTAAATTTGGCGCACTAAGAAACTGCAGTATGAATCAGGAAGTTTTGATTTCAGATGATAGAGAACTGCAGTAAATTCACCAGAAGGCTTCAGGCAAGCTCTTGCTCTCAATATAGCAGCTTTCTATCTATGGGCAATTATAGAATTATTATTAAGAATTATTAAAAAATGTAGATGATGTACCTGGAATGTTCAAAAAATTATTTTAATAAAGAGATACTGGAAATATACTTCTAGAGAGATACTGAAAAGCTTCTACTTCTTCTCTAAGGGCAAAGAAAAAGGTCACTTGGAAAGCTTATAAAGTTATTATAAAGAAATAAAGCAGCATATAAGGTTCAACAAGGGATATTTAAAGAAGCAAAAGCAGAAAAATTGCAGCTTAAAAAGGGCAAAGTTGATGGGCACAAATATATTTTGGTAGGGAAATTAAATGCAAAAGGCATGGAACCAGAGTAAAATATCTAGAGCAGCGGTTTCAAACTCAATTTCATTGAGGGCCGCATCAACATTGTGGTTGCCCTCGGGGGCCCGGGTGGGTGTGGCCAGGGTGTGTGCAGCCTACTGGGTGGGCGTGGATGAGTGGGTGTGGCCTACTGGGTGGGCATGGCCAGCTCTACATCGTTCGTGTTAAGGGTGCCTGTGGGGGCATGGGCAGGAATGGGACAGATCTGAGGGTCTCTGGCAGAAGGGGTGGGACCGGGGAAAGCGCCAAGGCATGGTCCATTTCTTCATTCCTCACAAAGGGTGACACCTCCCCAGCATAACCCAGGGGCTGGTTCCTCGCTGTTTCTAGACGGCCTTGTGGAGCTAAGACTGAATGCGTTTCAGCATAGATGGCCACCACAAAATTGTACACTGACTTCCGGCTGGCTTGGGCCAAGGCAGCGGGGGCCGTTCCCTCACTGTTTCCAGGATGGCTTCGTGGGCCACGTGAAACCAGTTCGCGGGCTGCATCCGGCCTCCGGGCCTTGTGTTTGACATGTCTGATCTAGAGGCACTTCCAACATATCTTTTGACAAACTCACTCCCAATCTGACTCAGCTTCAAGTGTAGGAAGATAAAGGATGGCTTTGAGATTTCCTCTGGAAAATGCCTTTGGAAGACTTCTTCTCTTGGGAAATCTGATGTAAAAAGAAAAACTTTGCTCTTAATCTTCTATTTCCAAGTTCACAGAACAAAAGTCTTGAGTCTCCAGTTTTCCAAAAGAAATAGAATCCCTAGGTAGGAACTCTGCCAGAACCTCCTTATTATTGATTTATTAAATGTAAAGGAGTCTAATTCCCACCACAGGTTTGGGTGTCATGCCATATTAATCATTTTCAACCATGTACAGTAAGTTAAAAAAATAATTTTATCTTATATTGTGTGTATATGATATATGCATCTTTTAATGTGGATTTTTACATTTTGTATGCTTTATGTACTAGTTGTTTTATTGGATTGTCCTACGCTGCCCAGAGTTGCTTTGGATTAATAAGTACAATAAAGAAATAAAACCAAATAAAAGCAATGGATGGAAACTAATCAAGGAGAGAACTGGAACTAAAGAAAACTTCCTGACAGTTAGAACAATTAATCAGTGGAACAGCTTGCCTCCAGAAGTTGTGGACGCTCCAAACCTGGAGGTTTTAAAGAAAAAATTGGACAACCATTTGTCTGAAATGATATAGGGCAGTGGTGGAGAACCTTTTTGACACCGAGTGCCCAAACTGCAACCTGAAACCCACTTATCCATTGCCAGGTGCCGGGGGCGTGGCCACCAAATAGGTGTGGCTATGGTAGTATGGTAGTGTGGGTGGGCGTGGCCTGGGTGGGCGTGGCCACCTTGATGTTGCTCCTGGGGAGGGATGCCTGTGGGGGCCAGGCAGGCAGGGTTGGGGGAGATCCAGGGGTTCCCTGGCAGGTGGGACAGTGGGTAGGAAGCTCGTCCTGCAGGGTGAGGTGAGGCAAGGGAGGGGGCAGGGCAGGGGTGCCATTGCCGTGGGGCAAGGCAAGGCGAGGGAGGAGCTGGGGCAGGGGCTGGTTGCAGATGAAGGGGGGCTCCAATGAGGAGGAGGTGGAAGAGGGTTTAAGCAAGCTTAGCAACCAGAGTGGGGATTCCCCCTCCCCAAACAAACATGCTTCGTGGGTAACCTCAAAGCACAACAGAAGAGACCAAAACCTGCTGCAACCACAAAGCAGATGGGAGGGAAATAAAAACCAAACAGCCACCCCCCAGAGAGCTGTGCATGCGCAGAGAGCATGAAGAGCTGCGCATGCGCAGAGAGCGCGAAGAGCTGCGCATGCGCGAACAGGAGGAGGGAAGCAGCTCGGCCCAGCAATGGCTTGCGTGCCACTAAGGACGGCTCCGCGTGCCGCCTGTGGCACGCATGCGATAGGTTCGCCACCACGGATATAGGGTTTCCTGCTTGAGCAGGGGGTTGGACTAAAAAATCTTCCAACTCTGTTATTCTGTTAATCAAATATCTAGAGAAAAACAGTGGACTCTCTAACAAAGCAGGCAATCACGTAAGGGATCTGTCACCCACTCTAACCCATGGCCTGGGGGAAGAGGCAGTTTTTATAAGTTTATTTAAATAAGTGTGGAGGCTATATTGTACGTATGAATCTCTGGACATGAATGTAAGACTAAGGCTAAACTCCAGGACAGAGAAGGGTGTGGAAAGAGGGCTGTGCAGTTATGCTTTACCAAATCACATGGAGCGATAGATTGTTAATGTTATGTGATTACTGAAGATTACAAATCAACAAATTTCTATCGTTCCTTTTATTAAAATAAGATACAGGTAGTCCTCGACTTACAACAGTTCATTTAGTGACCATTTGAAAAAAAATGACTTATGACTGTTTTCACATTTAAGACCATTGCAGAACCCAGTGGCCACGTGATCAAAATTCAGCCACTTGGCAACCGGCTTATATTTATGACGGTTGCAGTGTCCAGGGATCATGAGATCCCCTTTTGCGATCTTCTGACAAGCAAAGTCAAAGGGGAAGCCAGATTCACTTGACAACCGTGTTACTAAGTTAACAACTGCAGTGATTCACTTAACAACTGTGGTAAGAAAGGTCGTAAAATGGGGCATAACTCCCTTAATAACTGTCTCACTTAGCAACAGAAATATTGGGCTCAGTTGTGTTTGTAAATCGAGGACTAACTCTAAAACCTGGGAAAGAATCTTTGTCACGGAAAGAGATTTTTCTTTGAATAGGAAAAAAAGGAAAAAAAACAGGAACAAAGAAATTAACTTCCTACCACCTTCTCAAATCCAAAACAATGTTCCTTTAAAGAGGAAGATACAGAGGTTGGGTGGAAAATATTCCTTTAAGCTGCCTTCATCACAGTGGGCATCCTAAAGATTGGTCTGGGGTCTACAGTCCCATTGCAACTGATAGATGCTAGTTAACAGAATAACAGATTTGAAGGGGACCTTGGAGGTCTTCTAGTCCAACCCCTTGCTCAAGCAGGAGATCCTATACCCATGGTGGCGAACCGATGGCACACGTGCAACAGGTGGCATGCAGAGTCCTCTCTGTGGGCACGTGTGCCGTCGCTCCAGTCCTAGGCCTTCAGCTGGGTTTTATAAAACCTTTTCACTTTAGGCCTCCGCCGCCGTGTGCAAAAAAAAAAAAGGTTCAATCAATCAATCAATTTCAACTTCTCACGGGAAAAAAAAAGATCTTACAAAGTTGGAATTGATTGATTGAACTTTTTAATCCCACCCAGTTTGCCATTACCACTGCAGCCACGCCCACCCAATGGGCCACGCCCACTCAATGGGCCATGCCCACCCGGCACCCAACGATACATAAGTGGGTTTTGGGTTGCACTTTGGGCACTCGGTCTCTAAAAGGTTCGCCATCACTGTCCTATACCATTCCAGTCTCTTCTTAAAAGCCTCCAGTAATGGAGCACCCACAACTTCTGAAGGCAAGCCATTCCACTGGTTGTTCTCATTATTAGGAAGTTTCTCCTTAATTCCAGGTTGCTTCTCTCCTAGAGTAGTTTCCATCCATTCAGGTGCTTTGGAATATAGGTTGACACCCTACTCTTTGTGGCAGCCCCTCAGATATTGGAAGACTGCTATCATGTCATCCCTAATCCTTCTTTTCACTAGACACACCCAATTCCTGCAATCATTCTTCATATATTTTAGCCTCCAGCTCCCTAGCCACCTTCGTTGCTCTTTTCTGCACTCTTTCCAGAGTCTCTACATCTTTTTTTATAATATGGTGACCAAAACTGGTTGCAGGATCCCAAGTGTGGTCTTATTAAGGCTAGAAAAGGGGAAGAAATTAAAAACACAGAAATAGCAGATGTAGAAGAAAAATTAATTTAAGCAGACCAGGGTACAGCTAACCCACCATTCACTATACAGACCCACACAAGCTGGCAAGCTGCACAATTCCATCTACTTGACTATCGAAACAGGTATTTAAATAGCTATGCTGTGTCCTAGAAAAATGAACTGGAAGGATCTTCTTTTATCTCCTAGTGTACCGTATTATTGGCTAGCAGAGGGACACATTCATTCAGTTGAAAAGAATGGAGCAACAATTTCTCCAAGGGTCAAGTCAATTTCATCTTCTCTCCCAGCTCAGAGACATTAAGTAGCATCCAGAGCTTTCTGGACAGATCCAGTTACTTAGCCAGTTATAACAAATCAGTTATATTTAGAGTTTAAAGTGAAGCCCTGAAGATATGTCACAGTCAGCAAAAGCTAAGCCCAAGGGCTGAATTTCATGACTTGTAAGAATTTCATGACTTGTAAGACTTGCAAGAATATAAGAATGACTTATATTCCAAAGGTCTTTAATTGTGGCTTGCATTATCATCAAGAGCAGCATTCAAACTTTATGTTTCTGAACCAGAGTTTAAGGGAAAGCCACAGGCTGTGAGTTTTCTCTTTTTCAGTCCCCTGCTGCTCCTATACACATCTTAATTTCTTGCTTCAATCTTAATTTGACATGGAAACCAAATTCAGAAATTATTATTCTTGGGACTGCAAACATATTTGACCTGTGGTTTGGTTGCAAATCCTCTGCGTCAATCAGGAGATTATTTGGTAAACCACACATGCAATAGAGAAGGAATTCACCATTCGTCCTTCTAGCCATTGTCTATCCACTGCAGGATGATGGCCTCTTCTGCATGTTTTCAACCAATACACTCCTGAGCTTTCTTTTGCCAGTTGGACCTGCAGTCCTTGCTGAATTACAAAGGAATTACAAAGATTAATCTTATTTGTAATATTCTATAACACCTTTTGGAAGTTCCAAAATATGAAGTCTGAATGCAGATCAAGAGCTTATCTGAATGTAAAGAGTAGATAGTAGATACAATATATATCTTACTTAGGATTGTTGATCGGGGCCAGAAAGGAAGAATGAAGAGACAAAATGAAAATAGTAGATAGAACAACGTTCATTTGACATTATCAATATCTATATAACTGCTCTACGAACTGAATAGACCCTAGTCACAAAGTTTCAGAGTTTTCTAACTAAAAAGAGTATAATACTTGAGTCCATACATTTCTATGGGATGCATATCATATTCAAATGCTGCTATGTTGAAAAAAGTCTTATTGAAGCAAATATAATATTTTAAATATTAATAATTTAGATATAAGGATTTAATAAAAGGCTGAAGTACTGAAGTACTCGGTACACTGAAGTACTGAGTTGTACACAAAAGACTCTAATGCCCAATACAGTGGAAGATCATGCTGGAGAATACAGAGCTCCAAAATGTGATGGTTTAAAACTCATTGATATAATGAGTTTTATATTTATATTCATTGATATAATGAGTTTTATATTTATATTCATTGATATAAGGAGTTTTATATTTATATTTATATGGGCTGCCCCAAAGAAGAGGGAGTCAAGCTATTCTCCAAAGCGCCTGAAGGCAGGACAAGAAGCAACGGGTGGAAACTAACCAAAGAGAGAAGCAACCTAGAACTAAGGAGAAACTTCCTGACAGTTAGAACAATTAACCAGTGGAACAACCTGCCTCCAGAAGCGGTGAATGCTCCAACACTGGAAGTTTTTAAGAAGAGACTGGACAGCCATTTGTCCAAAATGGTATAGGTTTCTTGCCTGAGCAGGGAGTTGGACTAGATGACCTCCAAGGTCCCTTCCAACATTATATTATTATTATTGTCAGGGCCCCAAACCCTTCTTGTTTTCCTTGCATATATATACTTTTGTGCTCTTGTTTTGGGGCCTGCCATTTTGCTGGGGGGAGGGGGAATATCTGCTTTCGCCTGGGATAACTTTCGCTTTCTACCTTTCCTCTCCCGCCTCTATCCACTTGAGAAAGGAATGTGTCTCCCTTATCAGGGAGATGGTTACTGAGCAACGAAACTGGAGAAGACCTTGAGATGCGCGCCAACTGTGTCAGTTACCCACACACCGTGCCACCTGTGGATTGGCTGGATTTCAAATGAACATTATGACTCTGGTGGGAGGGGGAATATTGCTGGTTTAATTATACTGTTTAAGCGGGATTTTCCCCAGATCCTGCCTTGACTTCCCTACTGCCACTAACCCCTAATAAAAGTTTCCTTTTGAGACAATGCCTGTTTCAGGAATTCTGCTTTCTTGGGTGGTTAGCTGAGGTGGGTCCTTACAGTCATTTATTTTTTTTGTTCTCCTTGCTTCTATACAGGTAGTCCTTGACTTACAACAGTTCATTTAGTGACCGTTTGAAATTACAGCGGCACTGAAAAAAACTTATGACTTATGACCGTTTTTCACACTTACAATCATTGCAGCATCCCCACGGTCACGTGATCAAAATTTAGCTGCTGGGCAACTGACTCATATTTGTGACGGTTCCGGTGTCCCCCCAAAAATGTCTCTTTTATGACCCTCTGGCAAGCAAAGTCAATGGGGAAGTCAGGTTCACTTAACAACCATGTTACAAATTTAACAATTGCATTGATTCACTTAACAGCTGTGGCATGAAGGGTCATAAAACAGGGCAAAGCTCGCTTAACAAGCGTCTCGCTTAGCAACAGAAATTTTGGGCTCAGTTGTGGTTGTAAGTCAAGGACTATCTCCATATACCTCAATAAAGCTTCAATAGAGGAACAAAATTTCAGCAGTGAGTCTTTAAAACTAGACGGACTGAATGGGATTTGTCCACTCTTTCTCCTTTTCTAGCAGTTATCTCTGTGTTATTCTCTAACATTGGCTGGATTGACATAACATGCTTAAATAAATCAACATTAACATTAATCAAGATGAACACATTGTGTAAGTGCAGCCACTGGATCCTGAATTGGCCCGGTTACCTAGATTGTATGAACCCAGCCATTCAGAAGCTCATCTTATTCTTTAAAAAATATTTTTTTAAAGAGGAAGGAAGGGGAAAATTCTTAGCTGTAATTTTTAAAATCACATTAAGATCAAGGTACTGCTTGGAGGAAATACCATCAGTTCCAGTAGCATTACGTTGATAATCTATTTAGTATCCGGTATGAAAAAGTGTGTGACAACTGCAACAATGATTAGCTCACCGTGTATTGTATGAGCAGACCAATCATTAATAAAGCAAGCTGATTTTTTTTCCCACAGTTGTAACTCTATTTGGCTTTAGCAGACATGAGCATATTTATGATTTTCTTGTTCAGATATATTTATCAATCTGAAAGGCCTCTACAGAAAGTGTTTTTCTTTGTTTTTGCTCTGTGGATTATTAGGTGTGTTTTTTTTAATTAGCAGCATGTTTCTCCTACCCTTCCTCCCTTTTAAGGCTTCAGTACAATGTATACATGCATAAAAGACTCTGTATAGGCAACCTATGGACCTGCTTTTTCTTTTTGTGGTCCTCTGAGACTTTTCTGTGATGGCTGAAACGGACGACAGTTTTTTGCCAAGATAAGGTGAGAAATATTGGGAGCATGAGGCTCAAGAGAGTCAAGAAGTCAAGATGATGGCAGAGGTATTTTGTCATGTAGGGTGGACTTCTGACAAAGTGAAAAGATGCCAGATGCAAACACATAGGGTGATGTAGAGAGTTTTAAAAAATAACAATCTGAAACCAGAATTTTTCTTATTACTCAAGATCTTAGCTTCAAAGCTTTAGGAGCTCACTTGCTGATATCTATTTGAGAGTGACCACTTTTGTCGATCTCCAGCGTATCTATGTGTGTAGATACATAAACTTTTCTTAGGAAGAAAATGCACACAGTAAGATTAGTTTAGGCAAAGGGTGTACTAGAAAAAGTTCATGGAGAAAGAGTGCAGAGAAGAGCAACAAAAATGACCAGAGGACCGCAGGTTAAAACATACGAAGAATGGTTACAAGAATTGGATATGTCTAATCTGGGGAAGAGGGGAAACATGATACCACTGTTCCAATATTTGAGGGGCTCCTACAAAGACAAAGGGGTCAAACTATTTTCCATAGCACCAAAAGACAGGACAAGAAACAATGGTTGGAAACTAACCAAGGAGAGAAGCAACCTAGAACTGTGATGACACAACCTGCCTCCAGAAGTGGTGAATGCTCCAACACTGGAAGTTTTTAAGAAGAGACTGGACAGCCGTTTGTCTGAAATGGTGTAGGGTTCCTGCCTGAGCAGGGGGTTGGACTAGATGACCTCCAAGGTCCCTTCCAACTTTATTATTATTATTATTATTATTATTATTATTATTATTATTATTATTATTATTATTATTATTATTATTATTATTATTATTNGAATGCTCCAACACTGGAAGTTTTTAAGAAGAGACTGGACAGCCGTTTGTCTGAAATGGTGTAGGGTTCCTGCCTGAGCAGGGGGTTGGACTAGATGACCTCCAAGGTCCCTTCCAACTTTATTATTATTATTATTATTATTATTATTATTATTATTATTATTATTATTATTATTATTATTATTATTATTATTATTATTATTATTATTATTATTATTATTATTATTATTACCTAGTTTAGATGATGAAACATCTGCAAGGAAACAACCAAGCTCAGAGAGCATTAAGGGAATCCCTCAGAAACATAACTACTTGGGCTTCTTTTTCATAGAAAATGGCCCAGTTTGGACAACTCTTTCACTCTAATACTGTCGCCTGTTCACAAACACATTAAGTCTATGCAAAAAATCAGTACTGTTTTAATTAGATGTAATATACCCTTTCATTCACACCAGGAAATGAGAGGTGCCACTATGAAGAAAGCCATGATAAAAACTAGCTTCATCCCAGGGGCGAAGATCTTGGCTAATTCCAAAACTGTTGTGTCTTTCTGTTGTCTATTGCTTATATATTTAATATTTAAGATAGTATTATATTTAATACTATCTTAGATGCCCAGAGTTGCACTTTACAAGTTGGGCAGTTATATAAATTGTTCAGGTAGGTAGGGAGATAGGGGCAGCTTATGAAAGTTTATGATTAACTGAAGCAATTTGTGCTGCTGTTTTCAAGATTGAAAGAAAGACATGGTTCTTATCCCCCAGATCATTGGTTCCGTTGATTTCCTACTGACAAGTTTTCCCTAACATTCAGCCAGAATATGCCTGCCTATAGCAGTATTCTGTATCCTGCATTCTTGATAAATAATAAATAATCTTGGACTTCTTTGGTCTGCTTCTCTTTCAAATAGTTGAAGAAATTATCACATCTCTTCTCTTTCCAAGGTTAAACATGTCTAGCTATTTCAATCTCCCATTTGTTTGCAGGTTTCTTAAAGTCTGCTCCCAAAATGGAATATGGTAGAACTCAAGATTGGATACGATGGAAAGAATTAAAGGGAAATGAAATAGTTCGATGTTAAGCGTGCTTATTCGGCAGTCTCCCACTGTGTTCAATAAAGCATATTCTCACATGTAGGTTCATGGGACTACACACTGAATATTTTTAGGTGGGTTGATTCTCCTCAAAGGCTTTAAAAGTCTGGAAGCCAGTTCGTAACACAACTGTGTCTAGATCCTCTGCAAATTCCCTTATGAGATTTCTGCTTTTAAAATAGCCTGCAGCATTTATTCATAGAGGAATCTGAAAACAAATACTATCAGAGACAGAAAAAGAAAAAAACAGAGAGCTTTCTAAACCAGTTTTGTTGACTGACCAACAGAGCTACATAGAGGAGCAGTGAGCTCAGAAAAACACCCATTTTTTGGTACCTAAAGCATCTATTCATTTTATTTGAGCATGTCACAGCGTTCCTAAGAATCTCAAATCTGATGCAAAAGAGCTCTAGAAAGCAAGTTTTCTTCCTAATATTCAAATAATCCCAAAGCAACTTTTAATTCTATCTCTCTGCTATTCAATTAATTAGATTTACAGTATCATTTGAAAGAAGAGGCAAAATTGGCACCGGGCAAACTATTTCTTGACCACACAGCAGGTTGCTGTTTTTTGCAAAACCTGTTACATGGCAGACAGGTTTGGGAGTGGGGGGGGGTTGAAAGAATGAAGGTGAATTTTTAAAAATTGTTTCATTTTTTAAAATTTTGTTATTCCCACTTTTCCAATTTGTTAATGTCGTACCCAAACCAGGAACTAGTCAAAATAAACTTAACTGGAAAAAAAATGTAAGAAAAAGAAAGGAACAACAGAAAATGATATAGAGTTGGCCCAAACTTGAGGACAGAATCAGAGAACTGGACAAAGAATTAATGTTAAAGCAGAAAATGTGTATCTGGTCAATGAAAAAAAACTGGGCCAAATAAGAAAAAGAAACTTGCGGAGATCTTTGCAGATTTCTAATGAAAAATAATAGAATGCATTGAAAGTTTATGAAATCAAATAATTAATTAAACCTATTATTAGATTAATGATATACAACCCAAGGACACTGTCACATCAATAAATAGCATTATATAAATCAGCCATTTTAAAAATGATGATTGAACAAAAGTTCTGATGTATTATTCCTAGGTTCCCCCCCCCCCCTGTATTCAGAAACATACTTTCAGTTGTGATAATTCACATACTTGCTTGGAATGAAAGTATACAAATTTCTCCACAAATTTCCAAATACATGTCCTAAGCAGCACTTTTCACAAGCTTGACACAATGCATTTAATATATTTATTAAAATTAGCAGTGGGCATTTTGATTCCAGCAAACCGTTTCAAGATTTTTAAGTAATTTAGCTCTCTAGAGATTAAATAAATGCCTCAGAGATCTGAATTGCTTAAAATTTAAAACAGCTGCTATTGTATTTCATTTATTTTCCAGGTCTATCTCCCAAATGCAAATTTTGGAAAAGAAATGTGCAACCTTTGTATTTCTCATAATGAAATGGATAGATATAGTAATATGAATTTTAAAAACACACCAGTTAACTTTAGGTTGTATTTAGACAATAGCAGAATACAAAGTGTCCCCAATATAGATCTCATAAATAAATCAGAAAGAGAAAATATACTGAACCCAATTTGTAACTCCGGTGCCGATGCTAGAATGATTCCTGCTGAAATCAATAAAGAAAAATAAATTTGGAACCTGGTCGTGGGCACCGAAATTACCTGGGTTAATTTCAAACAATCCTGCACAAGATTTTAGTTGTCAGAGCATAACATTGTACTTAACTTTCAGGGTTCATTTAGCTTGTAACAGCGTTTCAAACAATAGGGTTTATGCTAAAAGGAGGGAGCATTTAAGTTGTCTGAGGTTAACGTTCATTTCTTCTCTTTTGTTATAATGGTTTTTTTATTTACCTGCTACAGACCTCTTCACTTCCAGATATTGCTGAGATACAAAGTTAGGGACGCAAAAAAAAAGAGGAGTTTGAAAAGCATTTAGTTTCAGAAAGCAAGAATTGCTGAGTCAGGATGCCCATTTAACTTGACTTGTCATGTTATACATGCACCTCTGCAGTTGATAGTGACATCTGTAAGGGTTGATCAATCACCCCAAACCACAGGAAATCATAAAATGGGGATATATTTTTTTCCCATTCCAGGGGTTTCTCTACACAAATACTTTTGCTATTTGCACATGTTAGATCCCAATCAGCACTCATCCTACATTAGAAGATAGAAATATTCTAGAGGGAGAAATTTGAGGTAGGGAATCAGATTTCTCTGGCATGTGAAAAAAAAACAAAAAAAAAAGAGCCGCAGAGATGTCATCGGTCCATAATGTGAGGCTTCCTCCCACAATAACACCGGTTTTCTTTAAAGGAGAAGGACCACGTGAAGAGAGAATAAAGAGAGTCAAGGTTAAAGTCATAATTCCACTATGTACCAAGAAAAAAAAAAATAAGCATCAATGCCATACCTGTATTTGGATCAATAGAAGCCAGGAGGCTACATCCATAGATGCTGAAGAGAAGAGTTTGACATTCTAAACCTTACAAAAAAAAACTGCCTGGATTTGGGGTTTTGGGAAAGCCAGGCCGGGGACGAAGAAGGAGAAGGACTTGGAAATGACCGTGAGAAGGCAGTCATAACAATTCCAGCTAGTGGATACCGGATGCATTTTGGGGTTGTTTTTTTTTTTTTTGAGGGGCCCCATAGAACATCTCCTTGGCCATAGAGAGACCAATAAAAGGTTCCCAAAGAGGGAAAAAAAGAAAAAAAAAGCTCACAGTGCAGAAAGGATTTTTTTTTGGGGGGGGGAGCTGAGATCCCCAACAGATCTTTCCAGAGCCGCTTAAAAACAAGAACCCACTTATTGCCTGCCCTTCAGTTGACACGCGCAGTATTTCAAGACCTTTCATCCAGGGTGAGGATCTTCCCATCCCCACAGGCTTCCCTGAACCTGGGAGAGGACCGACCTGTTGGAAAGGTCAAACCCAGAGCCAGGTAGGATCCTCAAAGTTCCTCCTGAAGTTCCCAGCTGTGAATGAGGCTCTTGGACCCATCCACCTGTTGTGGCAGGCAAAGACCCGTTTCCCCCCATCCCATGAGGGGTCCCAGCCAACCCTCCCGCCCATCCCAAAACTTGACCGCGCTGCACCTTGCGAAGGCAACTCCGGAGGTGACTTACCTGCATGTGGCCCTGATACATTCTCGCTCTGCCGAGGCGGACAGGTGATGGGCTGGCTGAGGTACCCGGAGAAAGCAAGGAGACCCCCTCGTTGGCAGCGCCAGGCGCAATCACATCCAAGCAAGGTTAAAAAGAGTCCTTCCCGGCTTTTCGGGAGTTGAGCTGGGGAATCTTGCCGCCTCTGATGCTCAGGGGTGACCTCCTCCTCCACCTCCTCCTCTTCCCAGGTGATCTGGCACCGGGATGGTGCGCCCAGGTGAAAAGAGAGAGGGAGAGAGAGAGGGAGAAAGGAAGAAGAAGAAGAAGAAGAAGAGAAAGGGAGAAAGGAAGAAAAGAAGGAAGGGAGAAAAGCCTGAAGGTGGGTTAAGGTTAGGCTGGTTACGAAGAGTATTTGCCAGGCCAAAAGGGGGAAAAGAAAAAAAAAAAAGGAAGGAAGGAAGGAAGGAAGAGGGAGGGGGGGAAAAGCGAGGATGGGCAGCGAGCAAACTCCGCTGCCGGCGCTGCCTTTAGAACTCTGCCTCGCTCTTTTTCAAGCGAACTCTTTGGGGTTTCCTCCTCGGCCCCTTCATTTCGGTTCCTCTCCACCGCGACCCCTCCTCCCTCCTCCCTCCTCCTCCCTCTCTTCTTCCTCCTCCTCCTCGCGCTGCCGCTGGACCGAGATGGAGGCGACCTCCCTCTCCTCCCTCCCTCCCTCCCTCCCGCTTTTCCCCCTCCCTCCGCCAGGAGCTGAACCGAGCAGAGCGGAGCGCGCGCCATCCGGGGACCGTTCGGCAGACCGGCGCGCGCTCGGTCCCGGCGGCTGCTGCTGCTGCTGCTGCTGCTGCTTTGACTGCAGAGCGCCGAAGCGGGCATCTGCCTGGCTGGCGCTGCCTCTCGCGCTTCCCACGCCCCCCCCCACCTTCCCCACCTTCCCCACCCCGCTCCTCCGTTCCTTACGGGAACGAGAATTTCGGGAATGCCTGCCGGCTTCCTCCGAGCCTCGCCGCCGGGGGGGGGGGGGAGAGGGAGAGAAGACCTGCAGGAAGGAATTTAAAAAAACAAAACAAAAAAAAACCCAGGCTGGTCCTTGCGAAAGGCTGGCGTTGAAATCGTCGTGGCAGCCCCGCCACCGCCCCCACCCTTGGTTTGCAAACCTTAAGACAGTTCGGAGTTGGCTGCCTCTGGGCATGGGCAGAGTTTCCCTTTCTTCCCGAGAGCCCCTGAGTAGTGAATAAGTGCCCTTTCTTCC
>NW_015386241.1:333117-334694 GCF_001527695.2 Protobothrops mucrosquamatus
AAAATAAAAGGAGAGGAAAGTTATTTCAAAGAGTGGAAATAATGGAAGAGAACACTCTCTTCCTGGATTCTACCGACTGAAATTCTTTAACTGAGCAGAGATGCAGCATAACCTCCCTGCCTGACCAGGTGGGAGAGGTTGATGTAATTAGGATAAGACAGTTAATTCAACACACTTAACTTGATTATTGAATATAGAGGGCATGGAGATTGTCCTTGAAGGACAGGAAGAAAGCTATCAAGACAACAGTCAGATAAGATGGACTTCAGGCCAAGCCAAGAAAATAACAAGAAAACATCTCAGGCAGGACCCTCCCTAGTTCACATGAAGATAAAGTGAGGCAGGAGGGAAGCACATTAAGAATTGCAAGATTCTTGTGTTGGAAGAAAAATAGTCCTGCCCAATAGGGCACTGTTGTTTTTTTAGTTTAGTCTACCTTGTAGGACTGACATGGAATCAGTCCATTTTCTCGATTTGCACAACAGTTTGAAGCACACCCTATTCGAATGGTTTGCACCTCATGTTATGTCACCCCCTTCCCAAACAATCAGAAGTAATCAAGCTTTAATACTGTGGAGTCCTTGGTGTGATCTAAGGTTGTTGTTTGCAGATGTTTCATCACCCAACTAGGTAACATCATCATCACTGCTAGCATGTGTGGGGTTTAATCCCTGTTTTATATACAATAATTGCAGGTAAACAATACCCTAATCAAGGAAATACCAAGAAGCAAAGTATACGCCACCAACCGGCAAGGCAAGCTACTGTACATAAAATGGAGCAAGCCCCACACTCCCTAGCCTGATGATGTTACCAAATTGGGTAATGAAATGTCTGCAAGCAAACAATCAAGCTCAACACCAAAGACTCCACAGTTCAGCCCTGAGCTACATATATTCTCTTCTGTTGGAAACTTTAATACTGTCTGTACCAACAGCCACATATTCTGGCAATAATATGTTCTGTAGACACCTCTCTAAATTTCCAAAAGCATCATGGAAAACGATGCTGTCATCTCTGATCTTACCTTGCATCTCCAGGATTCCAGCTTCCCTTGGAATACTTTTGGTCAGTCAAAATGGTGATCAGGTTAGCTTCCTTTGATTCAGAACCGTATCATTTTCCTCCTGAAAGGGGCATCTCTCTCTGCTCAGCCCTCAGAGGAATAGAGTAGAGAGCAAGCTTAGAAGGTTGAAGGGGCAGCTGCACAGCGCTATCAAGATAATAAGCCTACTACAGTATTCTGGGGAAACCAGAAACTTACCAGAAAGAAGGTGATGGTATCTCAGCCCCCTTTCTGCATTCTGAACAGAGCCAGTTTTGGCTGGGGAATTTTGGGAATAAACTATCCTCAGTTCATTGAATGAATCTAGATTCGATCTCTTCTTCTTCTTCTTCTTCTTCTTCTTCTTCTTCTTCTTCTTCTTCTTCTTCTTCTTCTTCTTCTTCTTCTTCTTCTTCTTCTTCTTCTTCTTCTTCTTCTTCTTCTTCTTCTTCTTCTTCTTCTTCTTCTTCTTCTTCTTCTTCTTCTTCTTCTTCTTCTTCTTCTTCTTCTTCTTCTTCTTCTTCTTCTTCTT
>NW_015386241.1:335130-340789 GCF_001527695.2 Protobothrops mucrosquamatus
AAAAAAAGAAATTACAATATGATCAATTAAACTTAAAAGATGGGGAGTGTGATGAAACGAGGGGGTATGTTCGTCACCTTGAGTTATTTATAAAAATAATAGAGGTGGGGTAAATTATCCATAAAATATAGATTATGAAATTTGAGGGTCATTTGCAGCTCTGGGGCCACAAGATGTTTGGGGAATTCTGGGAACTGATGGCCTCCACAATACTTGATGTCTGTGCAGTATTTGACATCTGTCTTTATGCTAAGTGTAGTCATCAGCATGTTTGTGTCAATTAAATATTCATTTTAAAAAGCCTGTTACAAATTAGTAAAGTCTAAAGAATAAAGGGAGAAGTCATGAGTCAGCCATTTTAGATGCTTGCACAGTACTCTGGATTAGTTTCCTACAGGGGAAAAATGAGCAATTTCCAGATTGGCTTCTTTGCAAAATAAATAAATGCATGAGTAGACAGTAGTGCTTCAGGTTGTCAATTTAGCACTTGGAACTTACTTAAGTCACCACCTTGGATGGACCGAGCAAACAAAACAACTGCCACTGAAATAAATATTCTAAATTAGGAAGAAGAAAACATGTTTCTTCCCAACATCCAAGATGGTACCCACAGGATGGCAATAGCAGTAGCACGTAGACTTATATACCGCTTCACAGTGCTTCACAGCCCTCTCTAAGCGGTTTACAGAGTCAGCATATTGCCCCCCAACAATCTGAGTCCTCATTTTACCGACCTCGGAAGGATGGAAGGCTGACTCAACCATGAGCCGGTGAGAATCGAACTGCCAAACTGCTGGCAGCTGGCAGTCAGCAGAAGTAGCCTGCAGTACTACATTCTAACCACTGCGCCACCACGGATATGGTCAAGATGACAGCCACAATGTACAATGGAAGTTCCTCCCATTTAAATGCAAAACACCCTCCAGGGTTGTAAGAAGAATGCTAGGTGGCAGATTAAGTGCATAGTTGAAATAGATCCATTCCCACCTTTCCTAAGCTGCTGACCTTGAGGTACAGGTAGTCCTTGACTTACAACCACAATTGAGTCCAAAATTTCAGTTGTTAAATGGGACATTTGTTAAGTGAATTTTGCTCTATTTTACAAACTTTCTTACCACAGTTATTAAGTGAATCAGCTGATAAGTTGGTAACATGATTGTTAAGTGAATCTGGCTTCTGCTTGTCAAAAGGTTGCAGAAAGTGAACACATGACCTTGGGACACAGCAACAGTCATCAGTATGAACCAGTTGCCAAGCATCTGAATTTTGATCACATGACCATGGGGATGCTGTAAAGGCTGCAAGTGTGAAAAATGGTCATAAGGCATTTTTTTCAGTGCCGTTGTAACTTTGAACAGCCACTAAATGAACTGTTACAAGTTGAGGACTACCTGTATTGGACTACAGCAGGGGGGTCTCCAAACCTGGCAACTTTAAGATCTGTGGACTTCAACTCCCAGAATTCCCCAGCCAGCATAGGTGGCTGAGGAATTCTGGGAGTTGAAGTCTATGAGTCTTGAAGTTGCCAAGTTTGGAGACCCCTGGACTACAGCTCCCAAAATTCCAAGATAG
Organism: Protobothrops mucrosquamatus; assembly: GCF_001527695.2. NCBI lineage: Eukaryota > Metazoa > Chordata > Lepidosauria > Squamata > Viperidae > Protobothrops > Protobothrops mucrosquamatus. The sequence continues at coordinate 336,703 of NW_015386241.1, forward strand.
ACTAGCCCAGGAGTAGGCAAACCTTGGCTCTTTTATGACTCGTGGACTTCAACTCCCAGAATTCCTGAGCCAGCATGACTCAGCTTGGAAACTCTCCCTTTCCCCTCAGCATGGCTGGCTCAGGAATTCTGGGAGTTGAAGTCCATGAGTCATAAAAGAGCCAAGGTTGCCTACCCCTGGACTAGGTAAAAGACATGGATCGTGCATAGACCGTGAGTACAGTATTTTCCATTTTCAACCACCAGAGTCCTGGCTAGTGGGTGTGGCTGAACATTTCAAACCAGTCTTTGTTACTCACCTCAAGATTTTTAGAAATGCAGTTCATAGCATCCCTTAAAAATCTTGATTCCTCACCTTGAATGGACCATTTTTCTTATTTGGGTGCTACTTTAAGATGCAACATGGGTCTGTTCGCTTCTGTAGGTTTAAGGTAACTAGTTTTCTCCTTCAAACCTATCTGATAGCAAACAAATATATGACCAAACAAAAGAGGTATAATTTTTTCCATTTTGGACACTTCCATGATGTCATAAAATCATGGACCATGCTATCTACAATGTTGATGAGGATAGAAAGAGAAAGTGTAGCCTTCTGGTCAAAACAAGATTGCTCACATCTCCTGTTGCGCAAATACCTCCTTCTTATAGAATAGATAATTTCTTGAAATATAGACTTTAGCCTGCAGGTATTAGGCTACATATTTAAATGTTCCTTTGTTTGCACAAAATATAATATCTCCTTATAAGAAAAGAACTATCAACAGAGAAAGAATGCTCTTATCTGAGTCCTAGATGCAGTCAATTTAGTTTCCTCCTAGCAGAATAATCTCCTGGTTTTATGTGTTTTACTCTTCTTCCACACTTACTACGTGGAATATACTATTAGATCGTACTGTATTGCAAAGATGGGCTGCCTAAAATGGCACATTCAATAAAGCCATCTCAGAAATCTTTCATTTAATTCTCAACTCATTCTGCGACGTGGCAACATTATTCAGTCTGAAATAACAATAATCTAGGGAGAGAAGGACTGATGCAAATTTTCAGAACAGTTTGTGATTTGCCTATGAAAAGGAGCAGCCCTTTTCCTCTAGAAGCTTCTTTTATTGATAAACTGTAAGCTGAAAAGTTGTGTCACGAAAGGAAAGATAAAAAAGACTGAATCCATGTTATTATGAGAAGAGCTAGAGATATGCACTATTATGCAAAAAAGACCCATTTTACCTTTTGTTTCTTTACATCTCTACAATTCATTCTTTCTGCTTTAATATCAGTATTTCTTCTATCTCCAATTGTTCTACTTGAAATAAGTGTATATTTGTTCTCTGTTTGCAAGGAATGCAGATTTTGGGGGCTAATATGAGTTGGCACTGGAAATGTCTTTAGGAGAGGGGTCCAGGAGGGAATTTTTCCCATCACCATTAAATTTGATCCCAAGACACAAAACTGTTGTAATTCCAAGAATGTTGTTGCCGTTGTCCAAGGTTTTCTTTCAAAAACTCACTTAAACATCTTGTCTCCTGTCGTTTGCACTTGTGTGTGTGTCTATGCTGATAGTTTAGAGGCTCAAATTGCTAGGTTTTCATACTCTTATCTATTGCAGGAGAAAAGCAAGCCGAGGGAAATCATAAATAGGAATGGAAAAATGTTGAAAAATATGAGAAAGCATAAAACAGTATTAAATTAATCTATAGCATGTCAAGGGAACTAGGAAAATCTTTTAGTCCTTGTTCCTGTCTACCTCTTGTTCTTCCTCTCAAATAAATCTGTGCTATATTATCTCACACTTGACCCGGTGGAATATCACATACAGTTGCATTCAGATATCAGGTTTAACACAGTTACTCAATTAACATCCGGTCCAAAACCAAGATTGTACCATAACAGTTCTTCCAGGCTGAGTGTTATTTTTAAACTGTTTCACACCAAAATCTTGCCAGATTGAGCATTCTACTACCTGCTTTATAGCCCTCTTTAAGCAGTTTACAGCATCAGCATATTGCTCCCAACAATCTGGGTCCTCATTTTACCAACTTTGGAAGGATGGAAGGCTGAGTCAACCTTGAGCCAATCAGGATCAAACTCTTGGCAGCAGGCAGAGTTTGCCTGCAATACTGCATTCTAACCACTGCGCCACCACGGCTCTTGATATGATATCTGGACTGAGTTGCCTCTTACTTTTCCAGAACATTCTTTCACAATTGACCCCCTTTCTGTATTTGCACAAAACATGAAACCTTGAACTAACAAAAGATTTGCCCAACAGATGAAGCTCCCTTCCCCAAACACCAGAACGCCTCCCCATTAAACCAAGGCTAAATTAGCCAATAACAATCTAGACAGCATACTAAAAAGCAGAGACAACACCCTGCCAACAAAAGTGTGTATAGTCAAGGCCATGGTTTTCCCAGTTGCAATGTATGGCTGTGAAAGTTGGACCATAAGAAAGGCTGAGCGCAAAAGAATTGAGGCCTTTGAACTATGGTGCTGGAGAAGACTCCTGCGAGTCCCCTGGACTGCAAGGCGTTCAAACCGGTCAGTCTTAGAAGAGATCAACCCCAACTGCTCTTTAGAAGGCCAGATCCTGAAGTTGAAACTCAAGTACTTTGGCCACCTAATGAGAAGGAAGGACTCACTGGAGAAGAGCCTAATACTGGGAAAGATTGAGGGCAATAGAAGAATGGGACGACAGAGAATGAGGTGGCTGGATGGAGTCACTGAAGCAGTAGGAGTGAGCTTAAATGGACTCCAGAAGATGGTAGAGGACAGGAAGACTTGGAGGAACGTTGTCCATGGGGTCGCGATGGGTCAGACACGACTTCGCAACTAACAACAACAAATCTAGTGTGCATAGCAGCTAAGTTTAACTGCTCTTTTGTAACACTGTCAGTTGACACACTTGGGACTTTAAGAGTCTGATATAGACCCTCTTAAAAATGGTTATCATTTTGAGCAGAATCACTCAGATAATCAAATTGATGAGGATGATCTTCCATCTTTCTGACTTACTGGAATGGTATGTGGGAATGACCTTGGAAGTCAGGACAAATAGATGCAGTCAAGAAAACAATCAAATAAAAGGCAGTTGAACCCACAGCAGGAATGTGGGAAGGGCAAGGAGCTCAGAACAGACCCTCTTCAGCTTTTGGGGCTGGTAAGGCAAGTGGGGAAGAAAGATGTACTTTCGGACTTGCAAGATTCTGTTAATGTGATTTTTACAATGAAACAGAATTAGCTCATTTAGTTTCCTTTCTAGTATACCTCATAAGGCTGACACTCGCTTACCTTTGTCCTTTTTTCCCCCATCACGCAAAAACACATCACCTATCTGCAGGATTCAGCGAAGCTCCAACCTTTACCTTCTAGATCTGTCTTTTATTTATAAATAAATTTTATTTTCACGAGACATCTGGGAAATAAAACTGAAGCACTATGATACATCAACTTGTCATGTATTTTTTTTTTTTTTGCCAAATAGAAAGAATAACAAAATGGACATTTCATAAGGATGGGGAACTAAAACTTAACTTTCAGAGTTTAATATGATTGTTTTAATCAGAATAAAGCTGGAAGGAACCTTGGAGGTCTTCTAGTCCAACCCCCTGCTCAAGCAGGAGACCCTATACCATTTCAGACAGGTGGCTGTCCACTCTTTTTTAAAAAAACCTCCAGTGATGGAGCACCCACAACTTCTGAAGGCAAGTTGTTCCACTGGTTAATTGTCCTCACTGTTAAGAAGTTTCTCCTTAATTCCAGGTTGCTTCTCTCCTTGAATAGTTTCCATCCATTGTTTCTTTTCTTGACTTCTGGTCCTGTGGGAAATAATTTGACCCCCTCTTCTTTGTGGCAGCCCTTCAAATACTGGAATACTGCTATTATGTCATCCCTAGTCCTTTTTTTTCTGGGCCGGTATTGTTCCATTTATGTACAGTATTTTACTACATTTTGGAAAGTGTGATTTTTTAATTGGGCTCTTTTGATATTTTCTTACGTTTCAATATATCACCTGCTGTTTAATGAAATATGCAGAAGGGGGAGCCATGGTGGAAGACTTAAAGAAAATTAATATGGCTGTCAAGATCATGCAC
>NW_015386241.1:341230-363310 GCF_001527695.2 Protobothrops mucrosquamatus
CGGACCTGACCTAGGGTGGATTTTATACTGGGTTTTTTAGGAATTTGGAAGACACAACTTTAAATTTGGTTTAATTCGGTTTTAAGGGGGGGATTGTATATATGTTTTGGTTTTAAGTATGTTGTGCGCCGCCCTGAGTCCCGCCGGGAGAAGGGCGGCATATAAATTAAATTAAATAAATAAATAAATAAATAAATAATATATAAATACATTTTAAACTATCGTGACAGAGTTATTTGCAGGCTCAGGAATAGGAATAAGAACCACACTGGGGATCTGAATTATATGGGAAGGGAGATTCCTAATTGGCTCCCAGTGAGCCATCTGTCTTTATGGTCCACAAGAGAAGCACTGAAGGTTTTCCCACCCTCTTGCCTTCCAGTTATGTTAGGGCTACAACCCTGACTGTTCTTTGGGAGGACAGATATTGAACCTGAAGTTCAAATCCTTTGGCCACCTAAAGAGAAGAGAGGACTCATTGGAAAAGACCTGATGTTGGGAAAGATGGAAGGCAAAAGGAGAAGGGAACGGCAGAGGATGAGATGGTTAGACAGTGTCATCAAACACAGTGGGCATAGATTTGGGCAAACTCCAGGAGACAGGGAGGGGGGGCTGTGCTATGGTCCACGGGGTTGCGAAGAGTCAGATACGGCTTAGACGAGACTGAACAACAACAGTTACAAATGATAACCATTTTCATGGGCTGATGAAACACAAGTTCTTTGAAATGAATTTAAAAAAGGATCTTGAATAAATATCCCACAATTCTAAATGTCTGGGGAAACCTAGTAAAGAACCCACAAGGAACCAAGAACTTTGGGGGGTGGAATCCGTGTAGATGCAGTCTGACTCATTTACTTTAGATTTGCCAGCTAACAAAATCCATAACCAGGGAAACTTGGATGCTGTCAATTTGATAAAGTCATGTGATGGCATAGGTAGCAGATATTCTTCTTGTTGTAATTTTCATCTTGTAGAATCTAAGGATGTGGATGCCTTGAGTGGAAAAATGAACTGTACCCTTCTCAATCCTTACAAAACCTAGTTGCTAGGAAAAAGACGCTCCTGGGAAAATAAAATAAAAAGTAATCTTTATTAACCATATAGATCTTGATGCTGGCTATGGCATTAGTTTGGATTCGCAGCCCTTCCAGCCATTAATAATAATTAATTCAAGCGAAAAAGTCAACAAAAGGGATTAAGAATGAGTCTTTGGATCGCTCTTCAAGAGCCAATTGCCGCTTTCTGTAAGGATCATCTTATAAAATTAAAGACTTTTGGTAACTGCTTTCTCAGGACATTAACTCCTTTCTGGATGCAATTTTTTAATTATGATAAATTTAACTTGAGATATGTGACCTGTCTCTGGACAGGTGGTCCTCGATTTACGACCACAATTGAGCCCAAAATTTCTGTTGCTAAGTGAGGTATTTGTTAAGTGAATTTTGCCCCGTTTTACGGCTTTTCTTGCCACAGTTGTTAAGAGAACGACTACAGTTGTTAAGCTAATGACATTGTGGTTAAGTGAATCCGGCTTCCCTCTTGACTTTGCTTGTCAGAAGGTCACAAAAGATGATCACACAATCCAAGGACACTGTGACCATAATAAATACGAGCCAGTTGCTAAGCATCTGAATTTTGATCACGTGGCCATGGGGATGCTGCAAAAGTCATAAGTGTGAAAAATGGCCATAAGTCACTTTTTTCAGCGCCGTTGTAACTTTGAAGGGTCACTAAATGAACTGCTGTTAAGTCAAAGACTATCTGTAGTTTGAATACAATGTCCTGCAAATCTTCAGAATGATCTACTGTCCCTTATTGCTGGTCACATCCTGTGTCTCAGAATTCTTAAATCAGTAACAGTAAAGTTTCCAAGTTGAACTCTGCTCCTGGTGACCACATGGACTGGATCTATGTTGCTACTTGAATATGGAGGTTAGTTGCCACATTTAAAGTCTATTTAACCCTGTTATTCATGGCAGGGATCGGTAGAAGTAAAGATGAGAAAAGAATCTGATGAGATAGTGTTGCAATGGATCCTGCTTTAGGCAGAACAGGGAAGAAGATAGTGTGATACGAATGTGAATCCACGACCTAGTTCCTTTGGCTTGATAAAATTATGACTGGCGTCTAGTGTTTCAAATAACTAAAGGAGGCTGACATGTTTGCAAAGTGCTTCCCCCGCCCCATATTTACATATTTGCTTTTATTTTTATTCCACCTTCATTATTTTTATAAATAACCCAAGGCAAAGAACATTAATACTCCTTTCCACCTCCTGTTTTCCCAGCAACAACAACAACTCTGTGAGGTAAATTGGACTGAGAGAAAATGACTGACTCAAGGTCACCTAGCTGGCTTTCATACCTAAGGCTGGACTAGAACTCACAATCTCCTGGTTTCCAGCCTGGTGCCTTAAGGGGAGTCAAGCTATTCTCTAAAGCACCTGAAGGCAGGACAAGAAGCAACGGATGGAAACTAACCAAGGAGAGAAGCAACCTGGAACTAAGGAGAAACTTCCTGACAGTTAGAACAATTAACCAGTGGAACAACCTGCCTCCAGAAGCAGTGAATGTTCCAACACTGGAAGTTTTTAAGAAGAAACTGGACAGCCATTTGTCTGAAATGGTATAGGGCAGTGATGGCGAACCTTTTAGAGACCGAGTGCCCAAAAACTGCCCTGCCCCCCGCCTCATCGCTTCTCCCCTCCTGCTCCACCCCCACCCCGCCTCCGCCCCACCTGCCGGGCCACCCACCACCTCCATGGCCCGCCACAGATCACTCAGATGGCCCTGCAGTGCCATGGTGGCCATGCCCTCCACCCGCGCCCCGCATCATCTGCGTGCTAGGGAGTGCAAGGGTGGAGTCTTGTCCCTGCTGCCCAGCTGCCATGTGCTTGGCTGCACTGCTCCACACCCAGGGGCAACTCTCCTCCGGGGGGGCTGCTGATGAGGAGGGGGCCGTGGGGGGAGGCAGGGCTGGGGCGATGGCGCGCATGCCCACAGAGAGGGCTCTGAGTGCCGCCTCTGGCATGCGTGCCATAGGTTCACCACCACTGGTGTAGGGTTTCCTGCCTGAGCAGGCGGTTGGACTAGATGACCTCCAAGGTCCCTTCCAACTTTTATTATTATTATTATTATTATTATTATTATTATTGTTGTTGTTGTTGTTGTTGTTGTTGTTGTTGTTGTTATTGTTATTATTATCTACTAAACCAAAATCCATACAGTATGTTAAAGAGTGAAAGATTTTGGAGCAAGCTTTTTGATGTTTTGTTTTCTACCGTTTTCATTTCTGAGGGTTTTGTAGTAGAGAAAGGTATTTTTGAGCCATCTCTACAACCTGAAATTAATTGCATCTGTAGGTAGATAGATCCAGTCACTGCTTAAGTTTTTGGGTTGTAGATTTAGGCAGAGTTGGACTTCTTAATGGATCAGCTATTACTGTAAACTAGGAATTCAGGACTGAAGAGGTCAATGATGAGTGTCTTGAATCCAACTTCGCTCCTTGTGACCATACAGTTTTCATCTGTTTTCTCACAGTATGGAAGTGATTCGCTGTGCTCCATTTTACGACCTTTCTTGCCACAGCTGTTAAGTGAATCACTACGGTTGTTAAGTGAGTGACACTGTTGTTAAGTGAATCCAGCTTCCCCCTTGACTTTCCTTGTCAGAAAGTCACAAAAGGGGATCACGTGACTCCCAAGCACTGCAAATGTCATCAATACGAACTGGTTGACAAGTGTCCGAATTTTGATCATGTGACCATGGGGATGCTGCAATGGTGTTAAGTGTGAAGAAAGGTCCTAAGTCAGTTTCTTTCAGTGCTGTTGTAACTTTCAATGGTCACTAAATGAAATGATGTAAGTCAAGAACTACCTGTACAGTAGCTGTGAAACTGGCAAATTCCCCTTTTAAGATGGTTCCTAAAGACATCAGATATCTAAGAAAAGGAAGTTGTTGTATAATACTCAGTGGTAGCCCCTAGATGACCTTGGCTGGTCTCAGAAAGCTAAACAAGACAGGATTTCAGAACAGTCTGGTTATCGACTAGGCTGGGAATTTGAAGAGCATCCTATAGAAATTGGCAGTGGCAGATATCTTACCAGAAAAACTGGAAATGTTCAATGCAGAAAACAGAACTCTGCAACTATGGAATTGGCTCCCAAAATTTGGGATGATGACCCTCAACTTCAATGGCTTTAAAATAGGTTTAGGTAGAGTCATGGAGAAGAAGACCATGGGTAGTCCTCGACTTACAACAGTTCATTTAGTGACCGTTCAAAGTTACGACTCTGAAAAAAGTGACTTATGACCATTTTTCACACTTAATGCCCTTTGTAGCAGTCCCATGTTCATGTGATCAAAATTCAGATGCTTGGCCACTGGTTCATACTTATGACCATTGCTGTGTCCCAAGGCCATGTGATCAAAATTCAGATGCTTGGCCACTGGTTCATACTTATGACTGTTGATGTGTTCCAAGCTCATGTGATCACCTTTTGCAACCTTTTGACCTCAAAATCCATGGGAATCCACATTCACTTTCTTTTGCCTGTCATTTCTGCCCAACCAGCAAGATCTGGAAGAGTTGGCGCACTCCAGATACCAGCCATAAAGCCTGGCTATGTTGGGACCCCTGAACCTGTTGGATTTTCATAAACCTGTGAAAATCTGGTTCCCGTAGGAGGCACTGAGATAGGTGTAGTGTAGATTTACTCTTGGTAGTTTCTTCGTGATGATCATATTCATTCTGAATTAGTTATCTAGTTGTTATTATTTGGAGTGGCATGGTGGCCTAGTGGTGAAGACACTCGCCTCCCACTTGGAAGGTTGAGAGTTCAATCCTAGGTAGCAGCAGATGTTTCTCTCCTAGGGTGCAAAGAAAAAAAAAATCTACTGCAAACTCCGTGTGGCATCAGGAAGGGCATCCGGTCAGTAAATGCTCAGCTCCATTGTCTTGACTCTACCCCAAATTAAGGGATTGCAAAGTCATAAAAAGGGAGGTTTTTTTATCTATTAGTTATTATTTATAAGTAACAACCAACACTTTGAATTACACCCAGAATAATACTGGTAACTAATGCCATTTACAAGAAATTACATAGGCAAAATGAACAATACTCATAACTACTAATGCAGTCACATTATGGATGAGTGATCTTCCACGTTGGTCTTAGCTCTGCCCATTTTTAAAATTGATTCCTGTGTACCACTTACCTTATTCTGAAACAGGTTGCAAACCCCAGCCATTGGGAATATAATGCAATGCCCACAATCAGCACAGCAAGTAAACAACTCAATCTTCTTTAGCTTAGTACATTGGAATATAACTCTCCACATTATTGCCTATCAAGCTAGTGATTAAATGTAAATTCATGTGTACATTCATAATAATAAAGGAAAAAGCATGTCCATGGCAGAAATATTCCTTAATTAAATGCAGCCTCCACATTGTTACTTCCAGTGGATTAACTGATTAATAAACAACTGGTCCTTATCAGTGCTGTGATTAAGCATTGTGTGACCTTTATTTCAAAAATGATGAATAGGAAGGGGAATTCCTGTTGTAATTAATCTGTTGCTGTAAAAGAAGAGTTATGAGCTTTAAGAGGACCAGGTTCTCTAAAGTGTCAAGCCAAAAAAAAAGTCCTTCCAGGAACAAAAACATTAGTTTTGTTCTAATGTTTAATGTTTATTAGCTGCAACAGTAATTTGATCAGAATAAGAATATGTAAAGTTGGTCTTTCATACCTGGTCTGCAAAATCTAGATGTCCATTAGATGCCAGGAAAGTATCTGTATCTCTTTTGCTATCACTTAAGAGTCATCCGGTTTTCTGTAGACCAAACAGGGTAGGTTTAATTAAGAGTTATCGTTCAAGGTAATTACTTTTCTATTTTTATATTAATTGTTTTATTTAGTATCCTAGTATGATTTATGTTGATTGCTTATTTAGCATCCTATGACCCTCACTGAGTGTTGTATCTTATGATTTATATAAATGTTTTGTATGATTATAATCATGATGTATCACTTGTTACTTGTATGTACACTTAGATCTTATGCATCAGAGACAGATTCCTGGTGTGTTTAATCACACTTTGTCAATAAAGAATTCTATTCTATTCTATTCTATTCTATTCTATTCTATTCTATTCTATTCTATTCTATTCTATTCTATTCTATTGTTTTCCAACAGTGCTTATGGTAATGCAGTAGGGAAACAACTACAGGTAGTTCTTGACTTACAACCATTTGTTTAATAATCATTTGAAGTTATGAAGGCACGATCTATGACCATTGCAACATCCCTGTGGTCACATCACCAAATTTCTGATGCTTGGCAATTGGCTCATCTTTATGATGGTTGCAGTGTCCCAGGGTCATGTCATCAATTTTTGTGCCCTTCTGACAAGCAAAATCAATGAGGAAGCCAGATTGACTTAACAGCCATGTCACTAATTTACACAAATGTGACAAGAAAGATTCTAAAATGGGGCAAAATTCACTTAACAACCGTCTCAGTTAACAACAGAAATTTTGGACTGAATTGTGATCATAAGTCGAGGACTACCTGTATTAGGATGCCAAAGCCCTCCATGAATATCCAGAGTATTCTGTGTCTGATGTATTCTGTGTCTGAGAGCAATCAACCAACGGAATAGCTGGACTCAAATTAACTTGAGGGCTCCAAAAATAATTGAGTCAGGCACATGATATAAATACTATCCATTCATTCTAAGGCAAATGTAGACAATCTGTTCTTTGTCTTTTGTTCCAGTACCTCCTACACTGAACTAGCTAATCTTCCACCATCCATCCTGAACTTAAGATAACCATGCTGTTAGCCTTTAAAGGCATCTCTGTCTGTGAAATGAAATTCAGATGAAAGATATTAGGAAACAGCTTATGTTTCGAGGGCCAGTGCAGTGTTGGGGGTCAACATGTAGGGCTACAATTGGAACTCATTCCCACTTAACCCTAGCAGTTTGCTGGATGACCTAGAGCCAACTACTTTCTCTCAGCCTAACCTATCTCATTATTGATATGGAATTAAGTAAAGCTTCTACATACGTCACCTTACCCAGGGGGAAATAATAATAATAATAATAATAATAATAATAATAATAATAATAATAATAATAATAATAATAATAATAATAATAATAATAATAAAGTTGGAAGGGACCTTGGAGGTCATCTAGTCCAACCCCCTGCTCAGGCAGGAAACCCTATACCATTTCGGACAAATGGCTGTCCAGTCTCTTCTTAAAAGCCTCCAGTGTTGGAGCATTCACTGCTTCTGGAGGCAGGTTGTTCCACTGGTTAATTGTTCTAACTGTCAGGAAGTTTCTCCTTAGTTCTAGGTTGCTTCTTTCCTTGATTAGTTTCCATTCGTTGTTTCTTGTCCTGCCTTCAGGCGCTTTGGAGAATAGCTTGACTCCCTCTTCTTTGTGGCAGCCCCTGAGATATTGGAACACTGCTATCATGTCCCCCACTCATCCTTCTCTTCATTAAACTAGACATTCCCAATTCCAGCAACCATTCCAGTTGTAAGAAGCCACCATCATTGTCATCATCATGATAGTCATCCAAATGATAGAATTCTTTGTAGTCTCAGATGGAGAATTGTGTATATAATCTGCTATGTGATCCTTTTTAAAGGACCTGCCAGGATCCAAGAGGCTTTGTTTGAAGTCTGCTGAGCTATAACTGGCACACGAAATTTCCATCAAAGTGTTGTTTGATACCTGCAAAACACTAAATAAAAAATGTCTGAGCACATTTGATCCTAGTCCATTGTACCCCTCCAGCCATTGCCGTCACTTTACAGTTTACAGTTTACAGTTGTGTCGTGCAAACTCAGAAAATAGTCCTTATGATTCTATAAACTCTATCATTCTATAAACTCAATAAGCCATGATGAAGCCATGTAAATAATTCAATATACAGATGGTCCTCGACTTACAGCCATTCATTTAATGACTGTTCAGATTTACAATGGCACTGGAAAAAAATGACTTATGACTGGTTTTCATCCTTATGATGGTTTCAGTATCCCCATGGTCATGTGATCAAAAGTTAGATGCTTGGCAACAGGCCTGTGTTTATGACAGTGGTGGTTGGGTGGGCGGGAGCTGAATTAGAAGTTATTTGTTATATGCAACCTAACTAATTTGACTTATTCAATAAATCATGGTTAAGTCACGTAAGCAATGATCCCATCTTACTGTGCTCAGGTTGGTAATGCCTGCCAACTCAGACAGCTACCTGCAGCTGATGGGATCTAGATGTCTTTCTGTACCTGGAAATAAGAATCACAGATGGCAAGGCTGTCCCTGAGAAGCAGTGTGTGGGTTGCCTGCCTCCTTGGTTTGTACTCTTCCGGAAATAAATGCCTGTGGGGACAAGCTAGCAAGGGTGGAATTAAGCTTCTCCTAGATAGTCTACAAGCCACCTGCTCCATGCTGGCTAACAGCAATAATGTTAGACAAAGAGGCTGATTGTGAAGATTCTACTAGCTGCCATCCAAATGTTTGAGCTCTGAAAAGTCCAAGATCCATTTAGAACCATATAAAGCACAGAGCTTAAAATCCGAGGACTTATTCATGATTGGACTGCAATACTAAAAGCTATCTGCGTATTTAGACAGCTACGATATTTCTGCAGTGCGAGACCCTTGCTATATCCTTGTGAGTTCTGAATTAATCTTAAGAGCTTTTCTTGCAAGTGGCACTAATGTGATCCCCTGCTATAATGTGCAATCAGCAAACATGCAAAAAAAAAAAAAGCACCTGTCCAGAGAGCTGATGGGAGAAAATCCACCCATAGATCTTGCTTTCTGGGTTGAAATCCTGTTTCATGCTACGCAGATAAGAGGCTAAATTCTTGAAACTTCTACAAAATATGCTTCTATTACAGTACTGAGTTTCGCTTGGTGGTTTGAAACTTACTTTATCATTGAGACTCTTGGAGAACTCTACATTTTCTCATTACTCATAAGTTGAGTATAACCTATAACTCCCTGGCTGCTCATTTTTCATATGGTCATCACACAAATGATGCAAATTAAACAACCCGCATGATGTCACTTTTCCTGTGCTTGGACTGCCATGCATATACCCATTGGCCATCTATAATGAAATTAGTTCAAGAAGACCACATTTATTATACTTGAGAATTTCTCCAAAATGCCATCCTCTTTGCAGCAGCAACCAAAAAAGCTAATACAATCCTGGGTTGTATAAACAGAGGCATAGAATCAAGATCACATGAAGTACTAGTACCGCTTTACAAGGCCCTAGAAAGACCACACCTGGAATACTGAAGCCAATTTTGGTCACCATATCATAAAAAAGATGTTGAGAGTTTGGAAAAAAAAATTCAGAACAACTAAAATGATCAATGGCCTGGAGGCTAAAACAAACAAAGAATGGCTATGGGACTTGGGTTTGGCTAGTCTAAAGAAAAGAAGAAATAGGGGAGACATGATAGCAGTATTTCAGTATCTGAGGGGCTGTCACAAGGCAGAAGGGGCCAGGTTGTTAACCAGAGCACCAGAGGGAAGGACAAGAAACAATGGATGGAAACTGATCAAGGAGAGAAGCAACCTGGAATTAAGGAGAAACTTCCTGACAGTGAGGACAATCAACCAGTGGAACAGCTTACCCCCAGAAATCGTGGGTGCTCCATCACTGGAGATTTTTAAGAAGAGACTAGACAGTCACTGTCTGAGATGGTATAGGATTTCCTGCTTAAGCTGGGGGGCTGGACTAGAAGACCTCCAAAGTCCCTTCCAGCTCTATTCTATTCTATTCCAGAAAAAGGAAGCAAAGTTGCACTTGTCAGATTGTATGAAAACTGGTAGAAGAAATGCACATTGTTATTATATACATGAAGAGGTGAAATCATACCTGTCAGTTCTTTAATTGGTGTTGGCCTTCATTGCATCAAGTTCTTCCGAGAACCTGGGATGACATAATGTATTGGTATAGTATATGTACAGATTGAAGCAGTAAGGCCTTTGTAATTGGAGATTTTGTCAGTGTGCAGATTGCCTAAGTGATGTCCAGGATTTTATGGTATACACCCAGTGTGCTGATAAATAGTGGGACCATCATGGCTGATTTATGCTATAGTAGACTTCCATGCCAGAAGCACAAGAGCGCTTCTGTGATGAAAGATGACATAACTGTTACCCGGGGCATGCCCAGTTAGAGGCTTCTTTCATATTACCGTTAATGAGCCCACCAAAGTGGTACCCATTCATCTATTCATGGACACTTTCTTTCGAACTGCTAGGTTAGTAGGAGCTGGAGCGAGTGATGGGACTCACCTCACCACACAGCACACTGGGTCTCGAACATAAGCCTGCCAGCCATCAGCCCAACATCCTATCCATGAAAGCTACTGCACTCCCTATGCCATAATCTTTCAACTTCAATTTTCAGATCTTGAAGCTATGTGATCTTCTCCAGTTTTTCCATTCTACTGTTTCCTGGTATTGCTACACCAATTATCCATACTTTCTTTTTTTTAGACCACTGTCAAATTTGATGTGTTATGAGCCAAGTCTTTATTGGGTTTTTTTGTTGTTGTTAATTGCGAAATCGTGTCCGATCCATCGCGACCCCATGGACAATGTTCTTCCAGGCTTTCCTGTCCTCTACCATCTTCTGGAGTCCATTTAAGCTCACGCCTACTGCTTCAGTGACTCCATCCAGCCACCTCATTCTCTGTCGTCCCTTCTTCTGTTGCCCTCAATCTTTCCGAGCATTAGGCCCTTCTCCAGTGAGTCCTTCCTTCTCATTAGGTGGTCAAAGTATTTGAGTTTCAACTTCAGGATCTGGCCTTTTAAAGAGCAGTCGGGGTTGATCTCTTCTAGGACTGACCGGTTTGAACGCCTTGCGTTCAGGGACTCGTGGGAGTCTTCTCCAGCACCATACTTTATTGCTTTACTACATTATTATTATTACATGTAGGTAATCTACAGTTAAATTCACAATCTAAGGCTGGTGAATACCTCATAATTAAAATCCTAACCAAGAACCTAAGAATCAGTAAAGTAGCATCTAAGAATATAGGCAATTCCAAGCACGGTGGTTTTTTAATAAAATTACAGCTAGTTAAGTTATCCCAGGAACAAAAGAGAGTGCCAAGAATTAATTGGGTGGCTATGAAAAATAACTTTGCCCATTGGATTCAAAACTTGTAATTAAAATACATAAAAATATATATTCTTTAAAAAAAAAACATTTAGCAGTGAGCGACTCCTGATTAAAGACCTGGGAGGAAACATAGTATAAATCATGACCAGTCCCACAGTGACAGGTGATAAAATTGGGTTTGTCAAATTGTTCTGTAAATATCTTTTTTAAGAGAAGCTTGTTTTCTTTCCAATCCCTTATTTAGGCAAATCAAGGATGAGAAAGAGTTAAATCCCTGCCCAGGCTCAATTGAGGGGAAATGATAGGTCCCTGAACATAGAGATAGAAAATATCATATATATATAGTTGCTATGGTGACAGCATAAATACAATCAGTTTCAAGCCAGGCTCTGGGGTGTCACTGTCAGTTTTATTTCATGCCTTCTTCTTGGGTGTGTCCAAAGTTCACAGACTTCTGTTTCTGAGTGCATCTCTTCAAACTAAATTGGTCTGGAACTTGACATGCCCTGCAAGTAGTTTTAGGAAAAGTGATTTACATGATTATATGAACTGAAATCCTGTTCTCTTTTACATAATAGGTGTCCCACAGTTACCTTTCAAAGAATTCGTGTGTTTCCATAGTTCTTCCACTGCCTTTTCTTATAAATGAGAAATATTTCCTGTGGTTTTTTTTTTTTCTTCTTCTCATTTTCCCTGGCCTGGATTCCAAATCCTGGCATCAATTTGAGTGAGACATCTTAGTATCCTTATCTTCTTCTAGTCCTACAACCTTAGCTACCATTCCTGGCAGTTTTCCAGGTGTTGATTGGCTTCCATTAATTTAAGAAGAAAGCTGTTGTTGTTGTTTTTATAGATAACCTAAAGTCTACCTTGGCAACCTTCATTGAACTGCTGCCAGCCTCTCAGCTAATCTTGCGCCTTGCGGGATGCCTTGCGCACAGTCACTCATGCTCTGGTCACCTCCCGCCTGGACTACTGTAATGCTCTCTACATGGGGCTTCCCTTGAGGAACACCCGGAGGCTCCAGCTAGTCCAAAATGCGGCCGCGCGGGCGGTGTTGGGAGGGACTCGTCGCTCCCACGTAACACCGCTGCTGCGCGAGCTGCATTGGCTGCCGGTGGCCTTCCGGGTGCGCTTCAAGGTGCTGACTATCATCTTTAAGGCGCTCCATGGCAGCGGACCGGGATACCTTCGAGACCGCCTTCTGCCANATGTATTTCTTTTTTCTTTTATGATAAAAACAATAAAATTTTATATTGAAAAAAAAAAAAAGAAATGCACATTGTTATTATATACATGAAGAGGTGAAATCATACCTGTCAGTTCTTTAATTGGTGTTGGCCTTCATTGCATCAAGTTCTTCTGAGAACCTGGGATGTCATAATGTATTGGTATAGTATATGTACAGATTGAAGCAGTAAGGCCTTTGTAATTGGAAATTTTGTCAATGTTCAGATTGCCTAAGTGATGTCCAGGATTTTATGGTATACACCCAGTGTGCTGATAAATAGTGGGACCACCATGGCTGATTTATGCTATAGTAGACTACCATGCCAGAAGCACAAGAGCGCTTCTGTGATGAAAGATGACATAACTGTTACCCGGGGCATGCCCAGTTAGAGGCTTCTTTCATATTACCGTTAATGAGCCCACCAAAGTGGTATCCATTCATCTATTCATGAACACTTTCTTTCAAACTGCTAGGTTAGTAGGAGCTGGAGCGAGTGATGGGACTCACCCCACCACACAGCACACTGGGTCTCGAACATAAGCCTGCCAGCCATCAGCCCAACATCCTATCCATGAAAGCTACTGCACTCCCTATGCCATAATCTTTCAACTTCAATTTTCAGATCTTGATGCTATATGATCTTCTCCAGTTTTTCCATTCTACTGTTTCCTGGTATTGCTACACCAATTATCCATACTTTCTTTTTTTTAGACCACTGTCAAATCTGATGTATTATGAGCCAAGTCTTTATTGGTGTTTTTTTGTTGTTGTTAATTGCAAAGTCGTGTCCGATCCATTGCAACCCCATGGACAATGTTCTTCCAGGCCTTCCTGTCCTCTACCATCTTCTGGAGTCCATTTAAGCTCACGCCTACTGCTTCAGTAATTCCATCCAGCCACCTCATTCTCTGTCATCCCCTTCTTCTGTTGCCCTCAATCTTTCCCAGCATTAGGCCCTTCTCCAGTGAGTCCTTCCTTCTCATTAGGTGGCCAAAGTATTTGAGTTTCAACTTCAGGATCTGGCCTTCTAAAGAGCAGTCGGGGTTGATCTCTTCTAGGACTGACCGGTTTGAATGCCTTGCCATCCCAGGGACTCGCAAGAGTCTTCTCCAGCACCATACTTTATTGCTTTACTACGTTATTATTATTACATGTGGGTAATCTACAGTTAAATTCACAATCTAAGACAGGTGAATTCCTAATAATTAAAATCCTAACCAAGAACCTAAGAATCTGTAAAGTAGCATCTAAGAATATAGGCAATTCCAAGCACGGTGGTTTTTTAATAAAATTACAACTAGTTAAGTTATCCCAGGAACAAAAGAGAGTGCCAAGAATTAATTGGGTGGCTATGAAAAATAACTTTGCCCATTGGATTCAAAACTTGTAATTAAAATACATAAAAATATATATTCTTTTTAAAAAAAACATTTAGCAGTGAGCGACTCCTGATTAAAGACCTGGGAGGAAGCATAGTATAAATCATGATCAGTCCCACAGTGACAGGTGATAAAATTGGGTTTGTCAAATTGTTCTGTAAATATCTTTTTTAAGAGAAGCTTGTTTTCTTTCAAATCCCTTATTTAGGCAAATCAAGGATGAGAAAGAGTTAAATCCCTGCCCAGTCTCAATTGAGGGGAAATGATAGGTCCCTGAACATAGAGATAGAAAATATCATATATATATATATAGTTGCTATGGTGATAGCATAAATACAATCAGTTTCAAGCCAGGCTCTGGGGTGTCACTGTCAGTTTTATTTCATGCCTTCTTCTTGGGTGTGTCCAAAGTTCACAGACTTCTGTTTCTGAGTGCATCTCTTCAAACTAAATTGGTCTGGAACTTGACATGCCCTGCAAGTAGTTTTAGGAAAAGTGATTTACATGATTATATGAACTGAAATCCTGTTCTCTTTTACATAATAGGTGTCCCACAGTTACCTTTCAAAGAATTCGTGTGTTTCCATAGTTCTTCCACTGCCTTTTCTTATAAATGAGAAATATTTCCTGTGGTTTTTTTTTTCTTCTTCTCATTTTCCCTGGCCTGGATTCCAAATCCTGGCATCAATTTGAGTGAGACATCTTAGTATCCTTATCTTCTTCTAGTCCTACAACCTTAGCTACCATTCCTGGCAGTTTTCCAGGTGTTGATTGGCTTCCATTAATTTAAGAAGAAAGCTGTTGT
Source organism: Protobothrops mucrosquamatus (assembly GCF_001527695.2). Classification (NCBI taxonomy): domain Eukaryota; kingdom Metazoa; phylum Chordata; class Lepidosauria; order Squamata; family Viperidae; genus Protobothrops; species Protobothrops mucrosquamatus. The sequence continues at coordinate 355,815 of NW_015386241.1, forward strand.
TGTTGTTTTTATAGATAACCTAAAGTCTACCTTGGCAACCTTCATTGAACTGCTGCCAGCCTCTCAGCTAATCTGGTTAAGAAGAATCGAAAAGCATTAGTTGATTGTCTGTAGCCTGACAGGGCATAATTACTGCCTTCTCTTCATTAAGTTGCTTGCATGTTCAGTCTCTATTTTGATTTGGCATTCTGACTTTGTAGCACAAAGCAGTTCTGGTATGGAAAACCCTGTCAAAATATGTGTCAAACAGTCCCACCAAGATTTTAGCTTTTTTTTCCTATGAAAACTTCACACAGTTGCTGCTGTTTGATATCAAGAGACTTTCCCCCAATCTCCCTCAGGCACTGAAATCATGCAAAACTGATTCCTGTCTTTTCCCAAGGTGTCATCCTAAAGTTTCTCATCTAGCCTATTTCCAAAGCCAGCAATCCCTACAATAACACAAATGTAAGAATACCATTACCTAATAAAAAAATATTAGCTTAAATATAAGATAGTAGATATTGAGAGAAAAAAGAGGAAGTATTAAATGTTGAAATTTTGGTTATTAAATTTAAGATATTTGGAAATTACCAGAAAATAAGAATATTATATTGTATTATTAACCTGCTGATGTAAGATCCAGGGATGAATTGTGGTAAAGGGAATTGGGGTTATTTAAAATTGGGAAATTTATTAAACATTAAATTTAAATTTTTGTGGGAAACTAAAAATTGGGAAAAACGTACCAGGACATTGATTGTCTAAAAAGATTGAATGTTAAAATGACTAAGATATGTATAAACTAAAAATTATTGATAAATATAAGAAAGCTATTTGTATTGAATTGATATAATGAGAATTGTATTAATTTAAATGCGAGATGGTAAATACCAAGGGAAAAAGAGACGAAATATTTAATGTAATAGTTTGTGATTTGTACTAAAGAAATTTATATGTTATTGAATTATGAATCAACCCAGCCGCTATGCTGCTTTTCAAATATGTAAATGTAAAACTGGAAAATCAATAAATTAAAAAAAAAAGAATACCGTTACCCTTTTAATTATATTTTTTATAACTTTGCGTGTTCCTCTTACATTCATTCACAGCTGCATGCATTGCCTATGCTCTTGAAACTTCTCGTGGCCTTTTCGTGGAAGAGCTTATCAGATTTGTCCATCTACCATTTTTTAGATCTTCCTCTTAACTTATTCTCCCTTCTTTTGATCTTCTACCTGTTTTGTCATTCTTTTCTTGTTCACTCCCTCTGTATGACTGAAGGCACTCCATTTTTAAAATAAAAAAAAAAGCCTATTACAAAGTTGAAGAGCACACCGAACAGCAATGCTAAACTGGCCCATATTTTCAACAATATCTCAATGCCCTACATCAGGGGTCTTCAAAGTTGGCCCTTTTATGACTTGTGGACTTCAACTCCCAGAATTCCTCAGTTATCCAGAAAACAATTCACACTGTTACAGGACATTAAGTGATACCATAAATTCAACCTAGAAGTAACTATCAAGCCAAAGCAACACTGTATTCAAGGAAGCAAAATTTTATTTTTACCCTCTGGTCAGTGATTTAGCCTGACAGTAAAAAAATAAAATATTACTCTGGCAGGCAACTCTGTTGTAACTTGAACATCATAAAAACTAGTCATAAAAAATCACTCAGAGCTATCTTAACCATTGACTATAAGCACCACTTTAAGGAAACGTATTATAACACTCAAACTATAATCTTTCAAAGGAAGAGAATGGCAAATATTACTCTCTGTTGTTCCATATTCAATGTGATCTGGAGGAAGAAGAGGAGGAGGAGGAGAGGGGAGGAGAAGGAGAAGGAGGAGGAGGAGGAGGAGGAGGGGGAGGAGGAAGAAGAAGAAGGAGAAGGAGAAGGAGAAGGAGAAGGAGAAGGAGAAGGAGAAGTTGTTGTTGTTGTTTACTACTACTACTACTCCTGGCAGGCAGCCATTAAAAGAGTCCCAAAGAAGAATCCTCAATCCAGTTGAAGAAGCTGCTGAGACCTCTTTCTGATTCTTCATACAGTTACATCTACTGCCAATCTGGATTTCTTACTCCTGAACTGATTTTCTCACAAGGGCCTCCCCTATCAGCAAGTAAAACATTCTCAGAATTATCTTTGCAAAGACTGCTGAAAACATTATAGGGAAGGAAATTTGGTGGGAATGAAAAAAATATCAAAAACCAATTGAGAAGACACCCTAGGTAGGGATATTAAGGCACTTTTTTTTTTTTTACTTAGCCCACTTGTGTACAGCTTCCAAGGGATATTGGCTTCCTGTTTCCAGTCATTATGGTCCTTGTAAAACTGTGCATAAATGCCCATGAACTTTTCAACTAAATGGAGGTGGGAGAATCCTGGGTTGTTGAGTGTTTCTCTTCCGTGACTAATAACAACTTTGGGCAACTTTAAATCTACGAATAGGGACCTGGGGACAAACACACTGATTTTAAAGGGCCTTCTGAGAGCTTCATTTGAAAGGAAAGGAAAACGTTGTTTGGCCCAAAGTAGTCTGTTGACTAAGAAACATGATAAAAGCGCCTTAGCAAATAAAGCAGGTAGTTCTCATTTATTTCTCCTCCTTCATTAAACAGCTGTCAGTTTAAGGTGAATCAAATTACATATGTTTTGACATCAACAAGTACTTCAAAGGATGACTGAATTGTGCTTTCAGAAACACTTAGATCTCTGATTGAGTTGGAGCTGTGTACACACACAATTAGGAAATTTATTTCCTTGTTGTTAATGGTACTGCTGCTCTTTGGAGAATGCTAGTCATCCTGAGTTCATTTTTCAGGACATGTAGCTCTTGATATTGACAGTATATGTTCCTTTGCCACGAAAGTAGTCTTTTTATGTTTGGATCAAAGAGTTTTGAAACACTAGTTTCATTTTATACATATTCATAATTTCTGCAAGCTATTTCAAAACTAATGGAAAGGCTTCTATGAAATCCAGGTTACAGCACTTAGTTTACCAAGAGTTTTTTTTTTATATTCTCATATCTGATTTTTTTGCCTCATCCTCTTATCCCCTTTAGTTTTGTTATTATTGTAGTTTTTAATGTGTAATACCAGTGTTATTTCTTGAGCTCAGGACATTATAGAATCCTACTTTATTGCTTTGATGTATTTTTCTTCATCACTTAAATTGTGTATAGAGAAAGTAGAAAATACAGTTGTGGTTTCTTTCAGCTGAAACTGGGCTGGGAATTTAGAATAAAATAGAATGGAATAGAGCTGGAAGGGACCTTGGAGGTCTTCTAGTCCAGCCCCCCTGCTCAAGCAGGAGAATCTATGCCGTTTCAGACAAGTGACTGTCCAGTCTCTTCTTAAAAATCTCCAGTGATGGAGCGCCCATAATTTCTGAGGGCAAGCTGTTCCACTGGTTAATTGTCCTCACTATTAGGAAGTTTCTCCTTAATTCCAGGTTGTTTCTCTCTTTGATCAGTTTCCAATCATTGTTTCTTGTCCTGCCCTCTGGTGCTCTGGAGAATAATTTGATGCCCTCTTCTTTGTGGCAGCCCCTCAAATACCGGAATACTGCTATCATGTCACCCCTATTTCTTCTTTTCTTTAGACTAGGCAAACCCAAGTCCTGCAGCCATTCTTCATATATTTTAGTCTCCAGGCCTTTGATCATTTTAGTTGCTCTTCTCTGAACTTTTTCCAAGGTTTCAACCCCTTTTTTGTAGTATGGTGACCAAAATTGGTTGCAGTATTCCAGGTGCGGTCTTACTAGGGTTTTATAAAGTGGTACTAGTACTTCGTGTGATCTTGATTCTAGGCCTCTGTTTATACAATCCAGGATTGTATTAGCTTTTTTGGCTACTGCTGCACACTGCTGACTCATAATCAAGTGATCGTCCACTAGGACTCCAAGGACTCTCTCACAGTTACTGTTTTGGAAAAATATTTGTGAAATTTTCACTTTAAAAAACCTGGGCAAACTGAGACAGACTGAATGGTTAAGGATTCTGTTTGGGTTTTATTTTTGAAGTAAGGATTTATGAATAAATGAATTTGAAGAAAAGTTGGTGGCTTAATTTCTGCATTGCTCACTTGGAGTTATCACCTCTTTTTTTAAAAGCTAATTTTTAACAATACAAGGTCCTTTTTATGCTTAGAATAGTAGCTTTATAAGAATCTATTGCATTCATAAAAGTTGGCTACACTCCCTGTAAAACCAGTTAAGAAAACACAACTGCTGCGTTTACATAGTTGATTGAATATGTGCTGTCAAGTCATTTATGACTCCTAGGGACCACATACTTAGATCCATTAGTTTATATAATACAAAGTCCCTAAATAATTGATATGATAGCTTGGTATTCTGGCCAAATTAACCCAACATGCCAGGAGAATGGCTGGGTGAACCCAAAACAACCTTTGGGGAACAAACCTGGTGAACTTGAAGTACTAATACATGAGGATAATTATGATATAGTGGCAATTACTGAAACTCATGACATGCTGACGGAAGGATACAAACTGTTCAAAAGAAACAGACCTAATAAAAGAGGAAGTAGAGTTGCATTATATGTAAGAGATCACTACATTTCTACAGAAATGCACGAAACCAAGGATGAAAACTTCATAAAATGCACATGCAAATATATAAAAGAATGACATTACCATAGGTGTATACTATAGGCCACCCAACCAAGCAGAAGAAATAGATGAACTTTTTGTTAATCAGTTAATCAACGTATGCAGGATACCTGCCACGTTAGCTCCATTTTTTGCACCTATTTGGGGTGCAAAACCAAGCAATCTATCATAAAACAGGCAGACAAGAATTTGGGATAAAGCAGATGAACTGGTGACAACACTGGAATTCAGCAGCTGCCTTTATCCTTGAAGAATGTAAACCGAAGATGCCTCTAATTCAAGGTTACGAGCCAGATGGGGGAAAAAAGTCTTGACATTTGACTTTGCATGCACTACTGAGCACTAGAAAACTGGAGGAAATGGACGTGGAGAAAATTGCAGAGGGATTTTGCAAGGTCTAAAAGGATTATTTTGTAGTTGTCTACATAACACATCTCCCATTGGTTAGATTGATATTGTCAGGACTTTCATCCCTTTGTTCTCCTCTCCTCATTCATTTCTTCTTTTGTTCTGACTTTGATCTGTCCACTTCAAGAGTTTACTTGATCTGCTGCCTGAGTATAATGGAGGAAAACACACTGTTGGCTTTTAGGTCTACACAGTCACAGGGTGTTCTACAACTGCATTCTTCTTATCTTTATTTTTATTAATGCAAGCACCAGCCTCAAGACAGCTTCTTAATAAAGTTATACTCCTAAAAGTAGGGTTTCTCTCCATAGACTTGTTCTGGTGCTATCTCTTATTCAGTGAAGGACAAAGTATATGTTAAGAAATATGGACGGCTTCATGCAGGGTAATTTCATACCATATTATCTTAAAAGCTAGCAGAATTACCAGCCCAGCCTACGTGGATTATCATTATACCAACTGTAACTAAAGAAAAACCTTTCCAGTTTTCAATATAAGATACAAATAAGCCCTAACTGTCTGTTGTCAGTCTTTGTGTAAGTATGTAGTGAGGGAAGAAGAGAGTCTTATTTAAAAAGTCGGAGTTATGCTCTGACAAAAGACAATGGAGAGACTATATTTTGTTTCTCATTCCTTAATGCTTGATTCATATTGCTTTTACGATTTCATTGTGATTGGGTCTAGGAGCACTTCTATGATCTGTCAGTCACCATGTTACATTTTAGGGTAACAAAGGAATAGTTGTACATTGTATTTCCTTATAAATGGAGGAGGAGGAGAGGGGTGGAGTCAAGAGAGGAATCAGCCTAGAGTTGTTACATTGCCACAAGTAGTCAGCCACTCTTGAATTCCATTAATTCTTATCTAATGCCAATTCAGTGCTGAGTAGGTGAGAGTTGACAGGGCAACTATATACAGGCAAGTCACTGTATATAAACAGAGAGGAAAGCCCATCCCTTCTAGCATTGAAGATGTTACCTAGGTACTGTAGGTAACGAAACATTTGCAACAAATGAGGGTGAAGGTTCATTCTCCCAGCTTGTGGGTTGGTTTCCAAATGTTTCATTATCAGGCTATGTAACATCTTCAGCGGAGTTTAGGGGATGTCTGTGTCAGTGTTCTTCTGTTTATAAGGGCTTCAGGTGCGGGGGTGTCAAGTGAGGGTCTTCTGATGGGCCTAGTGTGAGTCATCAGTGAGTCTTGTGATGGGGAGGTTACCTCAGGTCAGAGTTATTGGGAGGTGAACTGCTGGTGGGAAGGGGGGCTTGCGTGGGTGGGTTGAGGGTTGGTACTGTCTCTGGTTGGCTGTGCAGTTGATTTGGATTCTGAGGGGTTGGTAGGCTGGTTGTAGGTCAATGTGTCTGTGGACGGAATTGTTTGGGGAGTGCCAGGCTTCTATGAAAACTCAAGTACTTTGGCCCCCTAATGAGAAGGAAGGACTCACTGGAGAAGAGCCTAATGCTGGGAAAGATTGAGGGCAATAGAAGAAGGGGACGACAGAGAATGTGGTGGCTGGATGGAGTCACTGAAGCAGTAGGCGTGAGCTTAAATGGACTCCAGAAGATGGTAGAGGACAGGAAGGCCTGGAGGAACATTGTCCATGGGGTCGCGATGGGTCGGACATGACTTCACAACTAACAACAACAACAAGGCTTCTATGAACTCACAAGCGTGGCAGGTGGTAGTGTGGCCGATGATTTTTGTGTTGCTCCAATCAAACTGGTGCTGTTTGGTGTTGGTGTGGGTAGAGATTAAGGATTTGGGATTGTGGCATTTGACTGCAAGAAAACCACCAAGCTCAGAGAGCACCAAGGATCCCACAGTTCTATTGGTACTGATACTTTACTCATTTCCATTTTTCAGACAAATGTAAGCAGACTAACCAAAAAGGAAAGTATGATTTTTTTCAGGCCTCACAGTAATTTCTTCTTATTACATGGAATATTCCTTTTCATGCTTTTGGTTTTTGACTCAGTATTATCTTTAACAGCTGCTTCCATTTAGGTATGTATGAAGAGGCAAGAACATTCTTTCTTTCACAGCTTCAAAAAGCTCATGTATTTTAATGTGTTTGTTTTTATTCTGTTTGTCAAAGCTCTTTGGCTGAATATGCATGGCACTATTTTCCAACTAAATACCCAATAAACATTTTATAGTACAGCTTATTTACAAAATAAAAACCAAATCTTTTTTGGTATTGAAAGAAGATCAGTTGAATACACTTAGAATTAGATGGGAAAATCCTGGGCTGTAGCAATGAAGCTGGCAAAGAAGATATTATAATTCTTTTTATGTCGCTTTTTATTGAACTGTTTAGATATCAGCACAAAAACTGAAAAGACAGTTAGAAAGAAAGGTAAAGAAAGAATTAAACCAAAGGCAAATGAGAAGGGGAAAGGTAGTATTTATGCACTTATCTAGTCTTAAAAAGAATATTTTTGCCCAGAATTTGTACTGAATTGGATAGTG
>NW_015386241.1:363755-381807 GCF_001527695.2 Protobothrops mucrosquamatus
CACACCTGACCCTTCACAAGACCCAACCCAAGACCCTCACCTGACATGACCCACACCTGATCCCTCACAAGACCCATCACAAGACCCTCACCTGACATGACTCACACCTGACCCCTCACAGGACCCATCACAAGACTCTCACCTGACATGACCTTCACCTGACCCCTCACAAGACCCATCACAAGACCCTCACGTGACATGACCCACACCTGACCCCTCACAGGACCCGTCACAAGACTTTCACCTATGTGACCTCCCCATCTCAAGACCTACTGACCACACAAAGCCCTTAGAAGCAGAAGAACACCAACACTGACATCTCCTAAATTGTGCTGAAGATGTTACCTAGTCTGGTAACAAGACATTTGGAAATCAACCCACAAGCATGGAGAACGAATCTCTGCCCTCATCCTACAGATATTCACCACTATCGGAAACACTGACTTAAGTGAGTTATGGAAATTTCCTTATTTGCAGCCTACTGTAGCTGGAACTTGGGACTATTAATTATGCAAAATGTATTCACCATTAACTGGGCTTTCATGATCAGAATCCTTCAAAATCCTCTTCTGTCTGTCTGATTGCATTGAACGTTATTTCTCTTATGGTTTAAAAGAGGATGATGAAGCAATGGGAGATGACAGATTAGCACCCAGTGATTATCCCTATTTTTCCAATCTTCTAAAGACGGTTTTAAGTATACATTTATGACAATGCCTATATGTTTCTTAACTTCATGGGGGATTAGAACGAATTAAGTAACAGTTCAGTTAATATTAACTGAGTATGTCTTCAATTCCTGGTAGTTTTAATTAACTGTCTTACTAGGAAACCATCAACATAGCGTTTTAATTTTCATATGTCTACAACGTGTTATTCCTTATATGATTTGCCAGCCCTGCATTTTCATAGTTAATTAATTCAATGTCACTGAGTTGGGTTTTATAACTAGTACTGATAGGAACAAATGCTTTTTTTAAAAAAAATAGGCTTAAATAACTCTGATCTTCCAAGGATATTTCAGTCTTTTGATCCTGTCCTTCCTTCTCAATTTTATTTCCCATTATTTAATCCCAGAAAATGTTCTTTACTAGACATGAAAACAAATAGCAAGCAGCGAAGGGGCAATATTTGAAACAAGAATGAAGGATTCCTCATTAAAATTAATGAGACGCTTAAAACAGTGGCACTTTGCAGAGGCACACAAAAGCCTAAAAAGAGTCAGGCTGCTTTAATGAATAGTAGACAACTGCTACATTCATGTGAGATTCAAAAAAAAAAACATCATCCAAATGATTGGTGAAATGTGGACAGTTCTTCACGAGACGGCTCACCTTGGAATGCGGTAAACGAGTGCAGGTTCAATCTGAGAGTCAATTTGGTCTAGTGCAGGGGTAGGCAACCTTGGCTCTTTTATGACTTGTGGACTTCAACTCCCAGAATTCCTGAGCCAGCCATGCTGAGGGGAAAGGGAGAGGTTTCCAAGCTGAGCCATGCTGGCTCAGGAATTCTGGGAGTTGAAGTCCACGAGTCATAAAAGAGCCAAGGTTGCCTACCCCTGGTCTAGTGGTTAAAGGATCAGGCTACAAACCAGGAGACTGTGAGTTCTAGTCCTACCTTAAGCCTCCAAACCAGCTGGGTGACTATGGGCCAAGCACCAGAAGATTGTGAGTTCTAGTCCCGCCTTAGCCATGAAAGCTGGCTGGATGACTTTGGCTCAATCACCAGCAGACTGTGAGTTCTAGTCCCACTTTAAGCATCAAAACAAGCTGGGTGACTTTGAGTCAATCACCAGAAGACTGAGTTCTAGTCCTACCATAGCCATGAAAGCTGGCTGGATGACTTTGGCTCAATCACCTGCAAACTGTGAGTTCTAGTCCCACCTTAAGTATCAAAACCAGCTGGGTGACTTTGGGCCAATCACCAGGAGTTCTAGTCCTGCCTTAGCCATGAAAGTTGGCTTTGGGCTCTCTCAACCCATCTCACTGCACAGCATCGTTGTGGGGAAAATCAGAAGCAAGGAAGGAAGTGGATGGACGTTCACCACCTTGAGTTGTTAATAATAAATGTGGCATTAAAAAAAACCCCAAGTAAATAAAATCCCAAATAACTATGACACCCTCCCTCCAATAATAATAAATGTGCATGAACTTCCATGGGTGCAAAGAGGATTAAAAGTTTAATAATCATGTTATACCTTGATTTTTTAAAAAAAAAAATGGCTCAAAGCTGTAGCATATTAGCTGGGGAACGGTAAAAATGGCAGAATATACTCCAAAGGAATTTGTAACTTAATGTAGTCTTTAACCTTTCCAAATATGTATTAAGAATATACATTCCATTATCTGGGTGATAATTCTCACTGCATGCTTTTTGAAATACTTTCTGAGATAGAATATATGGGCAGTCTCAAGATGTTCCAATTTAGACGTAAATGGATTGCTTCTGGCTACCTATATAATTTTCTGGGAAAATTCTCTTCACTACAACCAGTGATTAAAGATCATCGTAATCCATTCATATTGTACCTGAGTAAATGATGGCTTTTTCACATTTATGAAAGTTATCTTCAGAGGGCTCGGAGGTAAGCTGTTCTATTTTTACATTTTTGGATTGGAGCCTGGGGAGCAATAGGTGACTGTGCTTTAGTTTACCTTTTAGAAGCAGATAGGAAAAAAACACTTTAGAACCTGGCTCTTCCTATACAGGTAGTCCTTAATTTACAACCATTCATTTAGTGACCATTCAAAGTCACAACAGCACTAAAAGAGAGTGACGTGTGACCATTTTTCACACTTGTGACCACTGCAGCATCCCCATGGTCATGCAATCAAAATTCAGACACTTGGCAACTGGCATGTATTTATCAACCTATCATATTTTGGACATGTTAGATGAAGACCCTACTCCCTTGAGAAATCCATAATGTTCTCAGGGGTTGCCCCAGAAAAGAGGGAGTCAAGCTATTCTCCAAAGCACCTGAAGCAGAACAAGAAGCAACGGATGGAAACTAATCAAGGAGAGAAGCAACCTAGAACTAAGGAAAAATTTCCTGACAGTGAGAACAATCAATCAGTGGAACAAATTGCCTTCGGAAGTTGTGGGTGATCCATCACTGGAGGCTTTTAAGAAGAGCCATTTGTCAGAAATGGTATGGGGTTTCCTGCCTGAGCAGAGGATTGGACTAGAAGATCTCCAGGGTCCCTTCCAACTCTGTTATTCTATTCTATTCTATTCTATTCTATTCTATTCTATTCTATTCTATTCTATTCTATTTTCTGTTCTATCCTATCCTATCCTATCCTATCCTCTATTCCCTATTCCCTATTCCCTATTCCCTATTCCCTATTCTATTCTATTCTACTCTACTCTACTCTACTCTACTCTACTCTACTCTACTCTACTCTACTCTACTCTACTCTATTCTATTTTCTGTTCTATTCTATTTTCTATTCTATTCTATTCTATTCTATTCTATTTTCTGTTCTGTTCTATTCTATTCTATTCTATTCTATTTTCTGTTCTATTCTATTTTCTGTCCTGTCCTGTCCTATCCTATCCTATCCTATCCTATCCTATCCTATCCTATCCTATCCTATCCTATCCTATCTTATTCCCTATTCCCTATTCCCTATTCCCTATTCCCTATTCCCTATTCCCTATTCCCTATTCCCTATTCCCTATTCTATTCTATTCTATTCTATTCTATTCTATTCTATTGCACAAAGTGGAAGAAAAGAGCAGAAGAAGACAACCAGCAACCAAGTGGATAGGCTTGATTAGAGCAGTGATGGGTTTGAGCCTAGTAGTTCACATCTCAGGTGAAAATTCTGGATTAATCTGTTCTATGGTCCTTGTACAGGTAATCCTTGACTTACGACCACAGTTAAGCCCAACATTTCCATTCCTAATCAAGACAGATGTTAAATGAGTTTTGCCCCATTTTATGACCTTTCTTTCCACAGTGGTAAAGTGAACCACCTTCTGTGACCTACTGACAAGCAAAGTCAATGGAGGAAGCCAGATTCACTTCACAGCCATATGACTAACTTTACAGCTGCAGTGATTCACTTAACAACTGTGACAAGAAAGGTTGTAAAATGTGGCAAAATTCACTTAACAACTGTCTTGCTTGGCATCTGAAATTTTGGCCTCAATTGGGGTGGCAAGTCGAGGGCTACCTGTACTCATGAAACTCGTAAATCCGCTGATGGTAAAAGATTACAGTTGGATTGCTGAAGGTAGCGAGATAAGACTCCCTTTTTTTGTGGCATGAGATCTGCCTCCCTTTCCTGATCTAAAAATCTTAGGTAAGATTTGACACGTGTTTCAAAACTTCTAAAAATAAAAAAAAAATGTTTGATGACTCCCAAACTAGGAATGGTGGTGTGTTATGGTGGGGAAAAAATAGGATGGGGTAGCCACCCTTGATGTCCTAGGCCAGGGGTCCCCAAACCCTGGTCCATGGACCAGTACCGTGCCACAGCATGCCAGCAACCAGTTCGCACAAACAAGCAAAGCCCCACCCATGAGATGCAGGCAACACACAAAACCACACACTCTCCAGTCCGTGGAAAAATCTCTTTCCACAGAACTGGTCCCTGGTGCCCAAATGGCTGGGGGCCTCTTTCCTAAATGGGAATATCATAGTTTATTTGCTAAAAGTATGTTTCTAGAGTTAGTGTTGGGCTGGGCATAAAGTAGAGTTATTCCATACATGCATACATACATACACATTGTGGGAAGTAAGCCCCACCAGAGAAAGAAATATTTTTGGGAATATTAAAAGGCAGAATATTATATTATATTTCTCCAAAGGATCTTAAAGGCAAAGTCTCTCTGCCCCAAACAGAAACCAGGTCTGCAGAAATATAGATGTGATAATCTTTTCAGAAAGATTGGAACCAGGAAGCTGGGATTAGAAAGAAAGATCCCTAGAATCAACAATCCCTCACACCAAAAAATCCAACAGTCATCAGCCACAGCCCCAGGGAGGCAGGATATGACCTTTGGGACATAATAGGATTAAGCCATCACCATCAGAATACCAAAAAGGCACACTCAGACTCAGGTGAAAGTTCATGCCACAGGAATAACTCCAAAAAAAGCCCAAGAAGGTATAAAAACCCACTCCCTACTACATGTGGTCAATTTTTTTCCAGAGCCATCTTTCTGTCTGGTTCTCCTCTTCAATAAACTACAACCTTCTTTCTAAAGCAGTCTCCATGTATATTTATTCCCAGCTTGGACTGAACCCTGATGAAGATTTTTCTTTCAACAACATCAGGCTCTTTCCTTCTGGAGTGAGCAACATTATTTGCAGCACAGTAAACAATTCAGTTTTAAACATTTAATTTATTTGGGTTCAGGAAGAGATATTTCGGAGGTCAGCATTTTGTATGATGCATACTTTCTAAAGCACTCTCCTCTATTATCAAGCACCTTTTCTGAACATCAGTGACTGCATGATTCTCGGGGACACGTGGTTGGCCATTACTGTATGCTGCTGTGCTAAACAAACATTTGCTCCGCTCCAGCAGAGCAATTTTTCAATGTTCTTAAAATGCCACAATAATTTTGCTTATTAAAGAGCCCAGTGCACAGAGGATGTTAAATATACAATGACAGCATGTTATTTTTTCCAGATCTAATTACGAGCACAAAAATGGATTAATCAGTTTTAAAGGGATACACAAGACCCATCTCAGCGATAGGCAGAATGCAAAGAGCTACTTTTGGAATGCACAGTAGCTCAAGGTCAGAAATGTTGGGTTAATATATTTTATAATAGGCTGCCAACATTTAACCAATCAGTAGATGGTGACAAAGAAATGAAGAAAACTCTTAACTCTTTGCTGCCATCTAGTGAATGACTGTATTCATGACTTGTTGCCTTATAAAGGGGGCTGTGCGTCCTTGTGATACTATAAGCTATTCAGTCTTAGAAGGATCCCTCATGATGATCATAGAGGAAGGGTCTCACTAGATATAAACCACTGGAGAAGGAAAGAGCAATCCACTCCAGTATTTTGCTAAGGAAATCAAATAATCATTTGCAGGCAGGACAGGTTAACATGATATGGAGGAAGAGTCTTCCAGGAAGGAAAATATTCAGTGAGTTATTGAGGAAGAGCCCAGAGCATGTAATGAAAGGAGTAGAGAGAATGGCCTTGACAGACAGAGAAGATCCATTAGTAAGCCAATGCTCAGATAAACGTGGTTTGAGCCCATACCAAAAGAGAGATTTATGAACCTAACTGATACAGAATCCAATCTGAATCAATCATTGGGACCAAAGATTTATTCTTACAAGCTTTTGGGCTTGTCCTGGAGCCCATCATCAGGAAACTTCTCTTTCTCCAGAATGTCCCAAAGGTGCTTTTTCAAGAGGCAACTGGACTTTCTTGTTTTTCTTTGAAGATGTTTCGCTTCTCATCCAAGAAGCTTCTTCAGCTCTGACTGGATGGTGGGGAATGGAAGGATTTATATTCCTTGCAGACAGTTGGTCATTTGCATTCTTTTACAGAGTCGTTGAGGCCACTTGTAGGTTTACTGGTGTCCTCAGGGTCACCTGAGCAGTGCAAATATGTGTGGAGCCTTCTTGGCTGCAGGATGTTTTCTGCCCTGTCTCCTCACTGCAGGCTTCCAGGGAGGAGTCGGTGGTGTCCGCATCTCATACTGAAGCACAAATGGTTCCCACAGTCCACAATGCTTTCTGGAAATCCATTCATACTCCTGCACCACTTGAAGGGTGTTCATCCCAATGTGCATAGTCAAATGTCTGTGGAGATCCTCAGTCATCTAGGTCATGGTTGTCCCAAAAGTGCCCTTCTCCAGAATACCTCCACTGGATTGTTCTACTCTTTGTATTTATATGGTTCCTGGTTGCATGTAGCTTTAAGATGTTAACTAGAGGGTTAACTGAGACAGTGCCTCCTCGCCCCAATGTATATGAACAGAAAAGAGGGAGTAGGGAAAGCACATTTAGACTCACAAGACTATATTGTTATAATAAAAGTAGCCTTAGCCCCACACAGTGTCTGTTTTTAGACTGCTCCACTTTACAGGGCTGACAGGTAGGGCTGGTGCTTTTGATGCAGCTGGATTAAATTCAGAAGGACATTCAACTGCTGACGTACCCAAACACGAAAGAAGTGTTCAACAGCCGCAGAGATATCTGTAACCACTGTTATACGGAATGTGAGAATGATGAACTGAGATTTATACAGTCTGAAGAGAAACCAGAGTAGCACCACTGGGGATTTGTCGGAAATATAAATAAGATAAATATAATTTTTAGATCTTTTAAATAATTTTTTAAAATTAATGTTATTATATGTGTTCTTATTCATCATTAGATCATGCTCACGTATGTATGTAAGTAACCTACAATTGCACATTTTACTGTTTCTGGCCACATGGCTGTAATAAACTGATTTGATTTGAACTGAGACAAACTTATGTTCCTGGGGCAGAAATATAAGACTGAACATCAACGCCCCTTGGGGATGTTTTGCTAGTTATCTGTGGGAGAACCTAGCATTGCAGATATGTCAATGGGGGAGCCACTAGATCAGTGATGGCGAACCTTTTAGAGACCGAGTGCCCAAAACCCGGCCCCACCTGCCCCCGCTCCGCCCATCCCACCCTCTCTGTCCCACTCCACTCCCAGCCAAGCCCCGCCCACCCGCAGGGCCACCCACTGCCTCCACAGCCCACCACAGATTACCCAGGTGGCCCAGCAGCACCATGGCAGCCATGCCCTCTGCCCATGCCCCACAGCATCATCTGCATGCAATGGGGCACAAGGGCGGAGTCTTGTCCCTGCTGCCCAGCTGCCATGTCCTTGGCTGTGCTGCTCCGCCCCGGCTGTGCTCGGGGGCGATTCTCCTCTGGGGTGGCTGCTGGTGAGGAGGGGGCACGGGGGGAGGTAGGGCTGGGGCGACGGCGTGAGTGCCCACAGAGAGGGCTCTGAGTGCCGCCTCTGGCACTCGTGCCATAGGTTCGCCACCACTGTACTAGATTATAGCTCTCTTGGTTTCATTCCTCCTGTCTGGTTCACAGTGAATGTGTCAACCCCTCGGCCAGCAGATTTCAGTCCCTGCCTTGACCTTCAGCACAGGGTAGGATTGCTCTGTCTGGTAATATGAATTGCCCTGGTTCTGGAATCAGACCATAAGATGTCTGTGTTTTCTTGCCCAGGCCCAGAATGGACTTCCAGAAGTGGTATCCACACAGAGAACCGGTTGTTCACATATTTGGATCCCACCACTGGCTGCAACCACAAAGAAGAGGGGTTCAACTTATTTTCCAAAGCACCAGAAGGCAAAACAAGAAACAATGGGAACTAATCAAGGAGAGAAGCAACCTAGAACTAAGGAGAAATTTCCTGACAGTGAGAACAATCCAGCCAGTGGAACGGCTTGCCTTCAGGTACCCTATCAATGGAGGCTTTTAAGAAGTGACTGGACAACCACATGTCTGGAATGATATAGGGTCTCCTGCTTGAGCAAGGGGTTGGACTAGAAGACCTCCAAGGTCCCTTCCAATGATGATGATGAAGAAGATATTCTTCATATCCAGGCCTAGCTTTTCTTTCTGCTTCCCCATCACAATCTGCTTAGGACCTTTTATCAAGCACAGTCATGCAGGATCTGATATTTTCTCTGTTCTTCCCTGGAACCTTGGAACCATATTCCACCATCTGGAATATGCCAGCTCATTTCTCCCTCCTAACCCCATAGGATGCTAAGGGATGGTTATAATCTTTATTTGTTCATTTAATGTATATGTCCATCTCACTATTAAAAGTGACTCAAGGGGACGTTATTATGATTGGGGTTCATCGCACAGTCAGCCAGATGTTCAGACTGGATTTGGCATTTTTGTCTGCCTATCGAGTCCTTCCCAAGGATCTGGGAGAGGCAGAAGTGGATGTTTGATGCTATTATTATATAAACTATATATATATAATATTAAAATGAAGCAGTGCAAGATTGAAAGATGTAGAGAGACCTGGCCTATAGAATCATCAAGAATCGGACACAACTGAATGGATAACATCATTATCATCATCATCATGAGCCGTGGTGGTGCAGTGGCTAGAGCAGGGATTGGCAACCTTGGCTCTTTTATGATTCGTGGACTTCAACTCCCAGAATTCTGCTCAGGAATTCTGGGAGTTGAAGTCCACGAGTCATAAAAGAGCCAAGGTTGCCTAACCCTGGGCTAGAGTGCAACATTGCAGGCTACTTCTGCTGACTGCCAGCTGCCAGCAGTTGAGCAGTTCAAATCTCACCGGCTCAAGATAGACTCAGCCTTCCATCCTTCCAAGGTCGGTAAAATGAGGACCCAGGTTGTTGGGGTCAATATGCTGACTGTAAACTGCTTAGAGAGGCCTGTAAAGCACTGTGAAGCGGTATATAAGTCTAAGTGCTATTGTTATGGCTATCTTCATCGGTCTAACTAACACTGGTGATGTTACCTAGTTTGGGTAATGAAACGTCTGCAAGAAAACGATCAATCTCAGAGAACACATTTCAACCCCGAGCTACAGAAATTCTTCTTTATTGGCATCATCATGTGATATTATTTGGGGGATTGGTCTGGAAGACCTCCAAGGTCTGTTCCAACCCTATGATTCTATGATTTTGATACATTTATTAGATCATTCAAATTGCAGACAAAGCTGTTCTTGAAAGTAATTGTATTGACCATGGAGCCAATGTTTTTGGAATTAAATAATAAGATTTATAGTATTTAAAGCACTATATTGGAAAGAAAAAAGCATCTGTTAGATTGGAAAGCTGCACAGATTTCAAATTTCAGGAGTTAATGATGTTCTGCATTCTGCTTCAGAAAATTATAGAATACATAACAGGTATCAGATGCAAGTCTTATCTTCTGCATTTAAATAAGATCAGCATTTCTCTGTAATTTCAGGGCTTTACTACTATGGTTTCAAGTTTTCCCTAAAGAAGTTCATGAATTATTTCTTCATTGATTCCAAAACTTACAATACCCACTTCCCCAAAATAGATTTAAGACTATGGAAACACAACCCATTTTCCTACTTACCCACAAAGAAACTAGCATGCTGAAATTAGATTTGCAATATCTGGATTGCATACTGCAAATCCAGATAAATACTAGGCACAGCAATAAGTTAGAATATTCTTCATTTCTTCTGCCCTCTATTAGTCATCTGGAATCTGTAGCCCATATATGATAGATGTACTAAAATAGATAATCTTGTTAAACGTATTTGTATCCTTTTTTTTAAGGAACAGTAAATTAATTTGGTGCAAAAGAAAAATGCCTGTAACTCCGTACATCGAATTCAAGTATTCTGGGTACTTCAGATCCAATGGCCATGCTCACAACTATGTAAAATAATAGCAAGACATCTGCAGTTTCCTGGGTGACTCAAACTACCAAGAGTGTCCATAGGGATTGTGCCCTGCATTCTACAATTGTTGATCTCAATCCTTCAAGACCTAATCATCTCACACCTGGATTAATACAATGTGCTCTACAAGACCCTGCCCTTGAAGAGTATTCAGAAGCTACAGCAGGTGCCAAATGAAGCCATGTGACAGTTCTTGGGGCCTCTAGGCTGGCCCATGTCATACCACTGTCACACGAATTACACTGGTTATCAGTTTGCTTCTGGGTCCAATTCAAGGTGTTGGTTCTTACCTTTAAAGCCTTCATGGCATGGGTCCAAGTTATCTGAGGAACCACTTCACCCCCATGGGATTTGCCCATCTCACCTGCACTGGCAGAAGGAGTGTGTTTCTGGACCCCACTAGTCAAGGAATTCTGGCTGGCAGGATCCAGGAGAAGAGACAATCCCATCCTCTAGAATTTCTCCTCCCATCCTTTTTGTCTTCCAAAAGGGCCTGAAGATCTGGCTTTGCCAACTGGCCTGCCCCCCCCCATGGGGATGTGTCTTTCTGGAGGTGGTTAATGGACTGAGATAACTGATAAAGGAGAATATTTGTAGCTCAAGGTTGAAATGAGGGGTGATCTCTGCAGTTGGCTGTTTTCTTGCAGATGTTTCATTATAGAAACTAGGTAACAACATCAGGACCAAGATAATAATAATAATAATAATAATAATAATAATAATAATAATAATAATAATAATAATAATAATAATAATAATAATAATAATAATAATAATAAAGTTGGAAGGGACCTTGGAAATCATCTAGTCCAACCCCCTGCTTGGGCAGGAAACCCTATACCATTTCGGACAAATGGCTGTCCAGTCTCTTCTTAAAAACTTCCAGTGTTGGAGCATTTACCACTTCTGGAGGCAGGTTGTTCCACTGGTTAATTGTTCTAACTGTCAGGAAGTTTCTCCTTAGTTCTAGGTTGCTTCTCTCCTTGATTAGTTTCCATCCGTTGCTCCTTGTCCTGCCTTCAGGTGCTTTGGAGAATAGCTTGACTCTTGCTCCCTTCCTTGCCATTTATGTTGACTTTTGTCAATTTTTAGTGTTAATATTTATTATTTTAATGTTTTAATGTGTTATCTTGTTTCTTTTATTGGTTGCTAGGTGAGATGGGTGGCATATAAGCTTAATAAATAAATCAAAAGGTCGAGATGGTATCCACAACCATGACATCAAAGTCCTGCCCCCTTTTTCTTGTATCACAACAAACATAATGATCAAAATGGCTTTGATCCTACAGCTGTGGCAACTAATTTGATGTTTTTGATCCTTGCAAATCATAGTCAGTGATGAAGTTTACATGCAGTTGAAGTCCATGCAGGTCGAGAAACACTGATGTTTATCAAATCTAATTAACAACCATAGCATTCCCTTTATGACCACTGCAAAAAAAGGTCATAAAATCAGGTGAGGCGCAATGGTTAGAATGCAGTATTGCAGGCTGATTCTGCCCACTGCCAGGAGTTCAATCCTGACTGGCTCAAGGTTGACTCAGCCTTCCATCCTTCCGAGGCTGGTAAAATGAGGACCCAGATTGTAATATGCATAATATGCTGACTTTGTAAACTGCTTAGAGAGGGCTATAAAGAACTATAGGTATATAAATCTAAGTGATATTGCTATTGTTACAGGATGACCCATTTTACGACCATCACAACTTACGACTATAATGGGCAGGCTGGATTATGGCCATAAGTTGAGGACTACTCGTAATTTTGTTTTATTGCAGTTTTATTAGCAATGGAAAGATTGTTCCCCGGGGGATTATCCTTAGCCATTTTCTCCAACCTTTTAACCTCCAGGCCTCTCTCAGAATGCACAGTAACATTTACATAAATATTCAGACTACTTAAAGTGTGAATCCGTTCTTGGATCCAAGAACAGTTGGACAAGTATTTGTTAAAAAAAGAAAAGAAAGAAAAACAGATTTCCGTAGTCATGGAAACAGATGAATTTGTACTATAAAAGAAGAATGGGTGAAAAGAAATGAAGATGGAGGAGATATTTCTAAGAATTCTGAAGGGAATCTTCTATTCCCCTTCAACCCCACATGATTTTCAGTGATTCAAATCTTCTGCAGAGAAGAGGCCGCATTCCTATAATCCTCTTGGAAGCTCTAGTAAGCTACTAGCAATCAGCCAGAAAGCAGTTGTAGTAAATTATCTCTAAACAGACAGATCCTCTTCTATTTTCCTTTCCCATGGTCTTCCTTGCCTAAATAATCACACCTTCTTTGGACCGGAACAAGACTGGATCATTTACAGGGGTAGTCAACCTTGGCTCTTTTATGACTCGTGGACTTCAACTCCCAGAATTCCTGAGCCAGCCATGCTGAGGGGAAAGGGAGAGTTTCCAAGCTGAGCCATGCTGACTGAGGAATTCTGGGAGTTGAAGTCCACGAGTCATAAAAGAGCCAAGGTTGCCTACCCCTGGTTTAAGGGATGCAGGCATATATGTACAGGTACTCCTAAACCTACAACCACAATTAAGCCCAAAAATTATGTTGCTAAGTGAAACATTTAATAAGTGAGTTTTGCCCCATTTTATGACCTTGCTTGCCACTGTTGATAAGTGAATCATTGTAGTTCTTAAGTTAGTAACATGGGAACTCACCTCGTGGGAATGGGGAGATGGAAATCTCCAGGTCTTTATTCATTTGGTGAGAAGCAGTGATTGCCCATTACTTCTGGGCAAAACCATCAACTCATAATCAGCAAGGCATTAATTTCAACATTGACTGCATTCAAATGTCCCAAAAATGTCTTGGAGTCATTATAAAAGCTAATTCATTATATTCCGAATATGCTTCCAAGTGCTATTTTTGGAGAGAAAAAGCTAAACTAGATGGACTTTTGTTCTGGCCTTGCTGAATTTAGGCAATTTGTCAGTTTCATGAATATATTAATTCATAGCTCATTAAACAATGTCTCATGAAATTAAAATCCATTAAATCAACCATATGAGGGTTTTCATTTTCATTTTATAGGCAAGGAAATAGGACTTCACTCCTGAGAATGATGTTTATTTATTTATTGGGTTTATAAGCCTGCTTTTTATTTGAGGCCTCCAGTCACTGAACCCATATCAACTCTCCTGTCGAGTGGATTAGGCTGAGAGTGATGGTCACAAACTCAGTCAATGACCTTCGTTATTCAAGTAGAACTTCTATTGGATCTTCCCAGTCTAAGGGCAATAGTTTAAACCAGGAGTCTTCAAACTTGGCAACTTTAAGACTTGTGGGCTTCAACTCCCAGAATTCCTCAGCCAGGATAATTGAATAAGGTAGCATTTTAAAGGGTTTTCCTTGTAGAGGAAGAGGTTCATAGGTAATAAAAAGCTTAAGCTGATCCATCTGCAATTAAAGCATTCTGGGGTACTGTATCTAGAAGTGGCTTTTAACCTAAACATTTTTTCTTTAGAGAAAATTGTGAAAATGACACTCACACAGCACCTAGCAGCGTTTCCCAGTCTTGCTCTTTCCATATCCATTGGGAAATTTGCTAATTGCAGACCGAACATGTTTGGAAGACATCCAGTTAGGAAAAGTTGAATATAACCCTGGGCATAAAAAGCAACTGAGTCAGAAGTTACTGAGTAAAAAGGTGTGTAATGTATTTTTGAATACCAAGTTGTCAAACCATCAAATTCAATATGTACATTATCCTGCAAACACCTTAGCATAATTCAATTCTTTGGTTGATGGCCTCCTGTTTACCATTAATAGGTCTTCAGCTTCAAAGGCTAAAATATACTCTCATCTTGAGAGGACAAAGGTCTGGCAATTATTTTTATTAATAACTTGTTTCTGTCATTATTAATGGGTCTGCTGAGCAGACGAGGATCTGTACCCTGAGATTCTGCCATTCCATCTATATAAAATAATTTTTAAAAATCCCTTCTCATCCTTATGGGTGGTGAATGTCTTCCTCAATCTCAGAGGTCCTCTGACAAAGGTCTGGGAATCTGAAGATACTGCTTAGTATTTTAGCTCAGAGGTCCCCAAACCCCCGGGCCGCAGCCCAATACCAGGCCATGGCCAGTTCGAAACCAGGCCGTAGAAGTGGCTAGCACACACAGCTCCATTTGTGTGAGCAGCAGATATGTGTGCTTGCCGCTAGCATAAATGGAGCTGCATGCGCGCGCTCACCTGCCGCTCACCTGCCACTCACATCCCCTCTTCCCCCTCCCGCCAGTCAACAAAGCTGGAAAGGTGTCTTAGCTGTTCTGGGCATTGCATTCTTCTGGACAGAGAGCTCTAATGTTGTTCCTGGAATCTGCTGGAGCCACTTTCCCAGTTTCTACTGCCACTGGGACTACTTCGGCCTTTACTTTCCACATCTTCTCTAGTTCTTCCTTCAGGCCCTGGTACTTCTCCATCTTCTCATATTCCTTTTTCCTGGTGTCGCTGTGTTTTGGCACTGCTACATCTATCACCAACATTGCCTACTGCTCTTTGCCTACTACAACCATATCTAGTTGATTGATAAGTACCTGCCTGCTTGTCTGGATCTGGAAGTCCCACAGAATCTTAGCCCTGTTATTCTCCATAATCTTCTTGGGAAGGGCCCATCTAAACTTGAGAGGATCTAGTCCACACTATACAGATGTTCCTGTACACAATGCCAGCTACTTGATTGTACCATTCAGTGTATGTAGTTCTTGCCTGCTCTATGTGTTGGACTGTCTCTGAGGCCTCTCTCTATAGTCTGCACCCTTGATCTTGTCTAGTTTGGTAGACCCCTCCTTCTGTGGATCTAGTACATAGTGCTTGTTCTTGTGCTGTTATGATCAGTGCCTCAGTGCTGTCTTTTTTTTCCAGCCTTTTCCAGCCATTAGTAGGATTTCCTAATGTCTCTTTCCATATCAACTGCTTGTCAATAGTGCTATGCAAGGTCTTGCATTGCCATGGCATTGTCTCTGCTTGATCTTCCACCAATGTCTGCTGCTCATCTTTGGGTGCCATCTTACTGAAGTACTCTGATGTACTCTAGGATTCATCTAGGACAGCAGCTTTGACACTCACCAGACTCCAGCTGGCCTCTTTCTAGCTAGTTATAGTCTCTGGGAAATAGACTCTGTACACTGTGAAGAGTTCTTGAGTCTTCACATTGGCTGCTTCCATGTCCTCCTTTAGCCAGCTCGCTATACTAGCAGGGTATATTTTATTTTATTTCATTTATTTTTAGATTTTTATCCCACTTTTATTATTTTGTAAGTAACCAGCTTTCATGCCAAGGCAGGACTAGAACTCACATCTCCTTGTGATTGGCCCAAAGTCACCCAGCCAGCTTTCATGCCTAAGACGGAACTAGAACTTTTGTTCCACTTTATTGTTTTGTAAGTATTTCAAATGAACGTAACTACTACGTCCTTTCCTCCTATTTTCCTCACAACAACTCTGTGAGGGAGTTTGGACTGAGAAGGATTGGTCCAAAGTCACCCAGCAATTTTCATGCCTGAGGTGGGACTAGAACTCACAGTCTCCTGGTTTCTAGGCTGGCCCTTTTACATCTTGTTTAAAAAAATAAATAAAAAGGAAGATAAAAAACGACACCAACTATATAAAGTAAGAAAAAGGAAGGAAAAAGAAATTGAGAAGAAAGCTAAAAGTTCAAGACAGGAAAAAAAGTTTTAAAAAAAGAAAAGAAAAGAAAAGAAAGAAAAAAAATGCAAAGAAGCAGAATTTAATCATTCTAAATTCTTGGACTGCTAATATCTCTCAGAACCATCATGCTTGATATCTGATAGGACAATTGTATAGAATGTGATTTCCATTTTGAAGTAGTTTTGGGCCTGAGTGTGATATTGATATTACTTGGAAAAAGAAATTATATTTCTGCCCATAAATAGAGATACTGATATACTTAATTATTTCAGAAAAATAGTATATAAATAATTTCAGAAAAATCTGTAAATACTTTCTTTGGGGAACAGCACTGAAAAGCTATTAGTTCCAATTATGACGAAAGAGAAGATCATAACATTTGAAAAATAATGATTTAGGAGATAAGTATTTCTTCCTCCAATTAATTATCTAGAAGAAAATGAAAAACAGGTCCTGTGCAGCCTACTACATTATCTGTCAGAATGTTTTATAACACATTCATTCTAAACTAATGAATTGTATAAAAACACGTTTCCGGTCTCTTCCCCCTGTTTTTTCCCATTCCAATGAAGCAAGATTTGAAGCTATAATAATTTCAGTATTCAAAGTTACATGAAAAGAAGGGAGATGATATCATTTTAGCAATGTAGTCAATGTAATATTTTGAAATATCCCCAGAGAAGATTTTAAGGCTTCACAACTTTCAACTTGTCAACTGTGATAGCTGAGCTAATTGCGCGCAACAAGGAAATTATTTTTCCCTCTGCCTTAGAATGATCATTTTTTTAACTTTTCAAAAGAACTCTTCTTATTTCACTTTGAAATAATCCATCTGGTGCTGATAAGGAATGATTCAGGATATTAAAATAGGGTGCCCAGATCTGAGCTAGAAAAATGCAGATGGTAGATGGCAAAAAAAAAAAAGCAAGCTAGTTAAAGAGTATATTCAGTTCACTTTCCCTTACGCAGAGGAGAGAAAGCTTCAGGATTGGGAAGAAAATACTGTAGGATTGTGCTCACAGGCGATGCCACTCAGTAACAAAAATGGCTTATAATATTATTGTTACTATTGCATAGTCTACTGTAGGGGTGGCATAGTGGTTCAGCCATTAAGATGCTGGCCTTTTCAGCTGGAAAGCCAGCAGCTTAGGTTTGAGCGGCATGCGATGGGGCGATACCCCGCCCTCGCTCCAGCTCCTGCCAACCTAGCAGTTCAAAAGCATGCAAATGCGAGTAGATAAATAGGTACAACTTCGGTGGGAAGGTAATAGTGCTCCGTGATGTCGTGCTGGCCACATGACTGTGGAAATGTCCTCAGACAGTGCTAGCTCAGTAGCCTTGAAACAGAGATGAGCACCGTCCCCTATAGTCGACAATGACTAGCAGAGTAAAATCTGCAGGGACTAGAATAGAAAAACAGAGTTGGAAGGGACCTTGGAGGTCTTCTAGTCCAACCCCCTGCTCAGGCAGGAAAACCTATACCATTTCAGACAAATGGTTGTCCAGCCTCTTCTTTACCTTTACCTTTTTTTTAATGGTCTATTGTGGATTGGGCCAATGGTCACATATACAGTATAACTTGATTTCATCTGGATAGTTCTCCTTTTTAGCACTAGCATTTTTATATATTTTAGGGATGCACAATATATGTGAAATCAAATTTGGGTCGGTCACTGGAACCAGAGAGTTACTCTTCCGAGCTTTCAGACTCATGCTGGAGCCCATCTTGAGGGAATTTTTCTACTGGAGTACATGCTTTGTATGTATTCTATGTGTTGTGTTTATGAGGTGCCTTCCTATTGGCTGATTGGTGTATTGATGGCTGGCGACTGGCCTGTTGTTTCCTTGGGCTGCCAAGCCCTCGGCTCCTAAGTATTTGATAGGCTGGTGGTAATTCAGCACTCCTGTTAACTGACAAGGGGCCTGTTTTCCAGGCTTCAGTCTTTTCCCTGGCTATCTTTGTAGCTGCGTGGCCAATGATCTTAAATAA
>NW_015386241.1:382205-384871 GCF_001527695.2 Protobothrops mucrosquamatus
ACTAGACATACCCAATTCCAGCAGCCGTTCCTTATATGTTTTAGCCTCCAGTCCCCTAATCATCTTTGTTGCTCTTCTCTGTACTCTTTCTAGAGTCTCAACATCTTTTTTACATCGTGGTGACCAAAACTGGATGCAGTATTCCAAGTGTGGCCTTACCAAGGCATTGTAAAGTGGTATTAATACTTCACGTGATCTTAATTGCTGCAAAATTAATTGTGTGTCCTTGTTCATTGCAATGTAAAGCTACCAATGAGTTTGGGTCTCCTCCTCTGGTCATTTGCTTGTGTTCTTGCAATCTGGTGGTTAGCTTCTTCCCCATTTGTCCCACATAGTTTCAGGGGCAATCCATGCAGTGGATCCCATAGATTACATTGGAAGTATCTCCCACCTCCAAACGATCTTTACAATGCATAATTTGCCCTCGTATGGCAGTCTCTGGGCAGTGTGCGATGCCCACTTGCAGATCTTGGCAGCTGCATTCTGTTGCTTCTAAAATATTTTTTATGTATGGCAGTTGGTCTTTTACCTTCTTTCTTTTCTCTCCGTTGCTTTTTGAGCAGGCAACTTGTAAGAAATGCTTTCGGGTACCCATTATGCTTGAATTGTTCACGTAGATACCTTCTGTCTGGTTGTTTAGCTTGCTGGGTGCTACAATGGTTTCTCACTCTGCCATTTAATGTCCTGAGGCAGCTCTTTTTCTGTGACGGTGGAGGCTTTCTGTTGAAACTCAGAACGCGTGGAGAGTTGGTGTCGATTTCGCATCGTTATCCTGAGACATGTATATTTGCCTTCATTCATGTACAGTACATGTTTGTATTTTGGCTGAGGCATCAGCAGAACAGAAGATGCTCTTTAGGAATTGGTGCCCCCTGGTAGAAATCCAACAATCAGACAACCCAAAGAGCAATTCATAATAGTTATTTTTTGTTCTTTCGTCTTGCTATCCCAATTAGAAACTGCTTCATTTTACAAATTTTCATTTCACTTAATTAAATTTTATTCTTGGCTCAGAACATTGCTGAGTAGCCTTTCCTCTCTAAAAATAGTCACCATCTCATATTCAGGGCAGTTTTCTCTTTAGCCAGAGGTTGAGGGTGATGAATTGTTTAATGCTCTTGAAAGAGACTTTAAGGAATACATATACATCTTCCCCAATGGCCTGTTTCATTTATTTGCTTAAATAAATGTCATGCGTTTCTCACTGCATGGCATAGAGCTGGTTATTTGAGGAACTATCTCCTATTACTGTGCTCATCCTACCAGGTTCCTTAGGGTCCCTTCTAGGAAGCAAAGTCATTTAATGGGACCCAAGGGACGAACCTGTTCCGTTGCTGCACCAGTCCTTTGAGGTTGAGACACTAGAAAGAGTGCAGAGAAAAGCAACAAAGATGATTGGCAGGCTAGAGGCTAAAACATATGAAGAACAGTTGCAAGAATTGGGTATGTCTAGTCTAGTGAAAAGAAGGACTAGGGGTGCCATGACAGCAGTATTCCAATATCTAAGGAGCTGCCACAAGGAAGAAGGGGTCAATCTATTTTCTAAAAAGCACATGAAGGCAGAAATGGATTGAAACTAATCAAGGAGAAAAATCAACCCAGAAATAAGGAGAAATTTCCTATGAATTAGAACAATTAATCAGTGGAACAGCTTGCCTTCAGATGTTGTGGGTGCTCCATTGGTGGAGGTTTTAAAGAAGAGGCTAGGCAGCCATTGTCTGAAATGGTATAGGGTCTCCTGCTTGAGCAGAGGGTTAGTCTAGAACAGTGGTTCTCAACCTGTGGGTCGGGACCCCATTTGGGGTTGATCGACCATTTCACGGGGGTCGCCAAGCAAGGCTGTCCGCCATTTTTTTTGTCCGCCATTTTTTTTTGTCCGCCATTTTTTTCCCCTTTTCCGGCGGGTGCCTTACCTCCCTTGGGCTGGACCAGCTGGTGGTCGGCCTGCTCCGTCTCTGCCGCTTGCCAGCTACGCCTCTGCCGGCGCAGGGGGTGGAACCACGCATGCGTGGCGCTCCCGGGCAGGGAAAGTCCTCGACTTACGACCGGTTGGGTAGTCCTCGACTTACGACCGGTTTAGTCCTCGACTTACGACCGGTTTAGTCCTCGACTTACGACCGGTTTAGTCCTCGACATACGACCAGTTGGGGTCACGGCATTAAAAAGGTTGAGAACCACTGGTCTAGAAGATCTCCAAGGTCTAGACTTATTCTGTTATAGTTTTGAAATGACTTGCTCACCCCTAAGAGTTAGGTGACACTAACCCTATTAGCTTTCTACAGAACTGTGAAGATCTGGGTTCCTCCTATTTATCAGACCAAGTCGATAGATGAACCTGTTCTAGTGTGAGTATGAATGGTTAATTGTTTGTCCATTCCTACTCCCCAGTTTCAGGGAGTTGGACGTTTTTGTTAATAGATAATACAAAAATCTACAGAAAATGGTGCTGATGCTTTTTGGCCACATACTGCCCTCTGGAACGAACTACCCCCTGAGATTCGGACGATTCCGGATCTCCTTACCTTCCGTCGCGCCCTCAAGACATGGCTTTTCCAGCAAGCGGACCTGGCCTAGGGAGGATTTTATATTGGGTTCATTTTAAGGAATTTGTAAACAACACAACTCTAAAATTTGGTTTAATTCGGTTTTATAGGGGGGGATTGTAT
>NW_015386241.1:385074-389739 GCF_001527695.2 Protobothrops mucrosquamatus
AAATAAATAAATAAATAAATAAATAAATACTATTGAATTTCAGGGGTGAAATTTTGAGGATGGATGCTGTAAGGTCTAAAGCAGTGTTTCTCAATCTTGGCAACTTTAAACT
Source organism: Protobothrops mucrosquamatus (assembly GCF_001527695.2). Taxonomy (NCBI): domain Eukaryota; kingdom Metazoa; phylum Chordata; class Lepidosauria; order Squamata; family Viperidae; genus Protobothrops; species Protobothrops mucrosquamatus. The sequence goes on from NW_015386241.1 coordinate 385,187, forward strand.
GTGTGGGCTTCTGTCAATAGAATTCTGGGAGTTGAAGTCCACAACATTTAAAATTGCTAGGGTTGAGAAACACTGGTCTATATAAAGCAGATCCCTGAATGTTATCCAAAGAGACTTTCTTTTTTCTGTTACTGTGGATATTATGTCCAAATCATGACATTCAATACTAGTTCTGCAGTTCATGACATTTCACTCACCTTTCCATAGCATTTAAGATGTCATGTGTGTTTGCTGAAACTTTCTAAATGTAAAGCTCAGTCATGATGCTTCTTCTTTTGCTGGTTTTCAGACTCTTTAGGGTAGTGACAGAAAGAGCACAATCGCAACCAACCCATCAATTAGTAGCTTTTAAAGGACTGTCAAAGAATACAGTGATACATGAACACTTAGCCTGACCTTTTGCTAGCCATTCCCTCCATTCAGGCTGTTGGTATGAATTCAAATTAGATTGAAAGGCAAAGATTATAAGAGCTCTGAATGAATGGTAATTAAAATAACAAGGCTTCATAACTAATTGACACTGGATGAAATGTTAGCAGCTACCTTGTCTGCTTCTTAATATTTTGATCACATGAACTGCATATAAAAAGCCAACAACGTCTCTGTGGGGCCATCCACAAAAGTAAAATTCTCCAAAATCTCAGATGAGCAATCTTTTTTTCAAGATATCAAAAAGCACCAAGCAAGCTTCGAAGATCTCCAAAGCTTTTTAATTAATTTGAATGTTATGAAACAAGGGGTAGACTGAAGAGAATAAAAGAAAAAGAAATAAAGCAGAGTCTGCATTTATGTTTCCTAGCTTGGCACCCACATGCCCAGAATGAATTCATTTGGAAATTGCTAACTTTTCTGCCTCTCCTCAGTGCTAACTTATTCAAAAAAAATGGAAGTGGTGTATAAAATGAAATACTGTCCCTCTTCATTTCTAAGAAATAACTTTGGGCTTGGCAAGATTCGAAGATTTAGATTTTATATTTGCTTTTTTTTAAATGAAGTTTGATATTGTTTATCACTGATGAGATTGGTCTGTCTCCCAAACAGACAGGGAAGGACTTCATCATCTAGCCCCAAGCCTCTATATGACATGGCCAAGAAGTAGCACTGCTGAAATGACTTTCACTTTTAATTTTTTATCTCTTAATCACCAAGAGGCAGCACATTCTATGAGTCTCTCTCTCTCTCTCTCTCTCTCTCTCTCTCTCTCTCTCTCTCTCTCTCTCATACACACACACACACACACACACACACATCCAGATAAGGAAGTGCATACCAAGGGAGGTCTTCGTTGTGGTAGTGACAGAATTACTAAGCCCTGGTTCCAAACTAGGAGGCAAAGCTAGGTGTAGTGACTAAAGAGCTTCTGGGAGAAAAAGTCTGAGACCGCTAGCTCTCCTCCTATAGACTTGGACATTCAATTACATGTATGCTTGTCTGGAAAAATAGAATAGATCCTGATAAGCTGGCTAAATGATATCATTGATGACGCAAGTGGTTATGGAAAAACTGGCTTAAAACTGTATATTCAGTCTTTCCAGATGAGGCCACAACCATCAGGATCCCTAGATAATTTAACTTTAGTTTTCCCCTATAGGCTTCATGGTATGAGGCAGCCTCTCTCTGTATTTTTTTCTACCTGCTCTACTAGGTTCAACTGAATGGGCATGCTATATAGATGCTCTCTGTTAAAGAACATCATCTAACGCTGTATTTTTCCAACTTGGCAACTTTAAGATGTGTGGACTTCATGCTGGCTGGGGAATTCTGGGAGTTGAAATCCACACATCTTAAAGTTGACACTTCGAAAAGCACTGATTTAATGGGACCTAAGGAGCAAGCTTCCTCTGTTCCTGAGTTCCCGGCCATGTAAACTGATTTAATAAATAAATCAAATGGAACCTGAGATAAAACTCGTGTATTCAAAAGGCCCCCCTGGAGCTTATTTTAGGTATAAATGAGGTGATTGCTACGTATGGCCTAAAAAGAAATGCATCACCTGGAACGACACAGATGCACATAAATTTCGCAAACACTATTCGTAAGACTAAATGCATCTCTAAAAAGACCTCAAATAGCTTTCTAGTAGGGAATATTTTCAAGAAGGATTTGGCCATTGTATAGTCTGGGGCACCTTGCCCCTGGGTCACTTATAAGTAAAGGAAGGGAGTTTGGACTATAATCCTACTCTGGGGAAGGAAAAAAATCCACCACTTAGACATCGGTCCAGATGCATATTATTCAAAGAGCAGAGAGCGAGCAAGCAAAGGCTGTGTTTTTTGTTCTTACAGCTTGCTTGGCTTCTATACTGGGCAGTACAAAAGATTTCTTTTTATAACCCACCCAGCAAGGAAAGATCACAAGCCGAGGAAAGTGAAGGATGATCTGCCTCTCTACCAGCAGGAAAACTAGAAATCTCTTCTAATCTAGCATACAGGACAACTTAATTCTCAGAGCACAGATTGATGACTCTTTTAGGCCCAACAATTTTGCCCTTGGATCAGAAAGAGAAGGAATATGAATGACAAAAAGGGAAGGGAAAGAGGAGAAGAAATAGGGAAGACAGAAATTTGTGGTAGGTCAACAATTCCCCATCCCTGTTTAAAATCTTGGACAAGTCATTAGGCTGATGATCAAGAGGAATCTTAGTAGTTTATGAACCTAAGAGAAATTTGGGGAGTTCCCACTGGTACTTGCACAATATTTACCCAACAACTTTAACACTGATGCCCAATGGAAAGCCAGATGGGGTCACTGAATCCCCAGACATAAGACGATATATAAATACTCCCTTTTTATGACTCTGTAATCCCTTAATTCAGGGTAGAGTTGGGGCAACTGGATAAAGATGAGCATTTCCTGGCCAGATGCCCTTCCTGACGCCTACACAGAGTTCGCAGCAAATATTTTCTCTTTGCTCCCTGATAGAGAAACATCTGCCACTATCTAGGATTGAATTCTTAGCCTTCCAAGTGGGAGGTGAACGCCTTCACCACTAGGCCACTACCCCATTCCTTGGAAGATACATACAGTAAATGACCCCACAAAAAAGGTGCCAGGCTTTAAACGACCATGCCAGCAATGGACAATCCTGCATAGAATTCACACCACACATGGTGTCTGCCTAGACTCACTATATAAATGGAGCATAGTATCCTCCCCTAAGTGTAACTGCAGGGTCCCACATCAAATTGTAGAGCATATCCTGACTACCGTAACCTGAAGGCATATACCAATCCAATATCTGATTTTTTTTTCATATAAACGATGCTATGCTTCAATGAATAGGTGGCCCAGACATTGGTATTTGAAGATAGAATTTTTTAACATTTATATTTTATTGTTGAAGAGAAGGACAAGGGGTGACATAATAGCAATGTTCCAATAGCTCAGGGGCTGCCACAAAGAAGAGGGAGTCAAGCTATTCTCCAAAGCACCTGAAGGCAGGACAAGAAGCAACAGATGGAAACTAACCAAAGAGAGAAGCAACCTAGAGCTAAGGAGAAACTTCCTGACCATTAGAACAATTAATCTGCCTCCAGAAGCTGTGAATGCTCCAACACTGGAAGTTTTTAAGAAGAGACTGGACAGCCATTTGTCCGAAATGGTATAGGTTACCTGCCTGAGCAGGGGGTTGGACTAGATGACCTCCAAGGTCCCTTCCAACTTTATTATTGTTGTTGTTTTATTAATCTAGGTGAAATATTAATATATAGTGCTAGTCCATATATGAACCATATGCTAAATAAATAAATGAACCTAAGAGTTAACAAAGTTCCCAATCTATTGACAGCATGGTAGAAACTACTAAAATTTGTCAGGGTTTGACACATGGAAAAGGAGGAGGGCTGGGAGCATATGATATGCATTCTGGTAATATATTCTAGCAGGAGATTCTAATGGATTAATAACATATTTAAAGCATTCTTTCTCCTGTGTCATGTGATGTTGGGGTCCTGAGCAAGCTAACAGAATTTGCAATTATAATTAAGCAGCTTCAGAAATTTATTAAGGGATTTGTAGTGCTCTCTCTGAAGCCCAACATTATGGATAATATAAACCCCAAGCAACAAAATGTTGGCCCTGTGTTTCTTCTGCTTCTGCTTCCCTTCCTTCTCTCAATAAACAGAATAGCCAGGAACTGGAGGGTTTTGATGTGTATGGAAGTCTATGGGAGTGGGCAGCTATAATACCTTTATAATCCAACAGACAAGCACCTACCACGTAGCAGTCCAGACTTAACAAATGTTGACAAGAAAGGCAAAAAAAGTCTGGATAGTGGATGTTGCAGTATAGCAAAAGAGAAGAGAAGAGAAAACTGGAGAAAATCACAAAATACAAGGACCTGCCAATAGAACAACTGTGGTAAAAGAAAGCAAAGGTAGTGCCAATAATAATAGGTGCCTTGGGTGCAATCCCAAAACATCTGGAGCACCACTTGAACAGCGTCCACACTGAGAAAATCACCAGTCAGTTGCAAAAGGCAGCTTTACCTGGAACAATTTACATCTTGAGATGATTCCTTTAACACCATCAAACAACATCTACCTGCCCCGGTC
>NW_015386241.1:390471-401632 GCF_001527695.2 Protobothrops mucrosquamatus
AAGATGTAACCAAATATATAAGCTTTGAAAACATACTGAGCCACTAAAGGATTAATGAAGGTAGACACCCCCCCACCCCTTATGGACTCTTAAGACCCAGAATAAGCAAGCTGAAAGCTAGTTCAATTATACATGAAAGTAACTTTTTAAAAATTAAAATAAATTCTGCTGAATTATGAATGGAACTGTCGGTTGTCAGATAAGAACTATCTGAACGAGATGGTGTTAGAAATGTTCTTGCAGGTGATTACAAATCAGAATACTTTTATACAGACTCTGTTTGCTGCCTGATTAAAAGGTAACCACAAATCAGTGCAAATTCAGAACGTTCTGCTTTCTGAAGTTAGTTGGGTAGTCTATATGCTTGATCTCCCGTAGTCCATTGGCCATCTGAACTAAACAGATTGTGCTTTTAGAAATCAAACAATCCAACAGAACAGGAGGTCCTCAACTTATGACCACAATTGGGCTTAAAATTTCTATTGCTAAGCGAAACAGTTGTTAAGTGACTGTTGTCAATTTTATGATCTTTCCTGCCAAAGTTGTTAAGTGAATCACTGCAGTTGTTAAATTAATAAGAGGGTTGTTAAGTGAATCTGGCTTCCCCATTGACTTTGCTTGTCAGAAGGTTGCAAAAAGTGATCACATGACTCTGGGACACTACAGCTGTCATAAATATGAACCAGTTCCCACGCATTCAGATTTTGATCATGGAGTGCTGCAATGGTCATAAGAATGAAAAACAGCCACAAGTCACTTTTTAAAGTGCCGTTGTAATGGTCACTAAACATATTGTAAGTTGAGAGCTACCTGTATACCTCTCAGTATATTTTTCCCCCTGGGATGATATATATATTTTCCTGGGATGGTATATATGTATTTCCCACAATTTACAGCTGTAATGGAGCCCGCCCATTACCATTGTAACTTGTGCCTACCTGTAGAAATGAGTAAATCATTACATAAAAATCATATATGATCCTCCCTGTTTCGGTTGCAGCCTGTTGCTCTCCCACCATTGAAAGATGCAGATCAAGTTGTTCAGATCGATTTCTCTGTATTTTGAAAAGTTTAGGTAGAATTAAAGCTCTGATCTCAACTGCCCTCGGCTAAGAATGTTAGTAAGCTGCTCCAGTAGCTGCTTCTGAATTGCCTTGTTTGTGCAACTGCTCATATAAACAAGATTGTTGATTCAGGATGTGATATTCTGAGTGAAGGGCTTAGAGAAAGGATCTCAGGCATTTCATATGCATGTAAACAAGCCTGGCATGATGTGATTGCAGGCTTCAGAATCAAACTACATTAACAAAACAAGAAGTGTGATTGGGGTAGAATAGACTCTACATTAGTCAGGCAGGATCAAATGGGGTTACTCTTCCCTGGCTGATCAGTTGCAGGTAAGCAAAAACATGGATCAAGTCTTTTATATTTTTCTCATCTGCAACCTGTTTTAGGAGAACGGTCTAAGACCAAGCGTCACTTCAGGTCCAGTTTCAAGGGATCAGTTACATATGAACCATCTGTTTGGAGAGACCCAGCTAATTACTTTTTGATTAATTTGGCTTGGGTTGAACCAAAGGGTACTGACAAGGGGCTGTAAATATCTAATTGAAAGATGTAATAGTTGTGATTATCAGGATACAAGCAGCTGCAAAAGTCATTCCTTCGGCAAGCTTTTCTAGAGTCAAAAGATTACCTTTATTCTCCTCTGGTCACAAATAAGATTGTGTCTTGGGCAGATACTGATAGATGTCAGATTATCTAAAGCCATTTCAGTCCAGATTTAATTTGAGGTTTAGCACTGATGTAGCTGTGTAGCACTAAGCAATGGTTTAATTTTCTAAAAATAGCGAGCAATGAAGCCAAGAAAAATCTTCTAATATCTTTTTTTCCCAAGACTTGCATTCCAGCCAGTATTGGCTCAGATTCAGTCTTAAGAGAGTAGAAACAATGCCATTTTTGTAGGGAAGTCCATTTGCCCAATACAAGGGTAAGTTGTGATGAAAGAGAGTAGGAAGCAAAGAGCAGTTGGGTGCTAAAAGTAGGTAGCAAACGGCATCAGTTTGTCTTGTTTATCAGAAGACAAACTGGTGGGCCTTGCTACTTATTGTTAGTAAACATCTGACCTTTTCTACCTGCTTTGTTTTTCTGGCTGGGACTGTGTTCGTCATGACATCTCTTTTGTCAATAGGAAAACCAGCTCCCTTGGCAGTCATTCTTTGAAAACCCTATGAGTACATGTGTAGGAGATGACCAGGCTGAGCCCATGGGAGGGGTCAAATGCATCATCAGTCATGAGTCCCTTCGCTCCCACAAGAGATCTAAGCCCAGCCCACTTTGAATTCCTTTGACTCTTATCTACCGCCAAGTTGCTTTGACCGTTAGTAGCTCAGATTCTTGTAGAGAGTTTAAACTTGCAATAAACCTTTATATTCATCTGAAATGCCTGGGTTTCCTAATTTCTCACGCTTGACTTTTCAAATGCACATACTAGCTTCACTTCTGTCTCCTGATCATAATTAGAAGATCAGTCTTCTGGTTCTCCAAAATTTTTGAGCAACTTTTAGTACTACCTGTTCTAATCATATCCATAGGATCAGTTTTGGAAGGTAGCATCAATTCTGTATTTAAGGAAGTGAGTGAAGGGTAACTATAGATTTGGAGTAAATGTCATTAATACAGTCATGAAACTTGGATTTACTTCTCAGTGTTATCTGAAGGATGCATTAAATAATTTCCAAATTTCAGAAGCTGATACCTCGATTATTTAATGTTTTTGTTTAAATTTCACAGTTATATTAGTTTAAGAAATAAGTATATACTGTATATACAACTCAGTGTTTGCTTTAATGATAAATCAGTAATTAAGAGATTTGTTTCAAAGAATAAATATGCAAACAAATAATATAAACAGTACAAAGGAAGTCTAATGATGGTGGCAGAACCAGAAAAGCACAACTGGCAGAATCTAGATCTCTTTCCCCATGGAAACTGACTTTCTGTGCAGCACTGGATAATCTGATTTTAAAATACAGATCTAGTGCCCTTTTAAAAGACTGCTAAACCCATTTTTTTAAAAACAAAACAAAAAACCTAGTTCTAGAACCCTTTGAAGAGTGCTAAACCCATCTTTATACAGAACCCAAATAAGTACTTCAAACTGTGCTAGTCAAAGGTTTATACGCAGATGCCTCTGCAGAGGTCAGATGTCCAACCTCTTTTGTAGAGGTCAAACCCAATGACCATGGACTGGAAAAATGGCTAATAGGAATTGGGTAGACAAGAAGAAGAAGAAGAAGAAGAAGAAGAAGAAGAAGAAGAAGAAGAAGAAGAAGAAGAAGAAGAAGAAGAAGAAGAAGAAGAAGAAGAAGAAGAAGAAGAAGAAGAAGAAGAAGAAGAAGAAGAAGAAGAAGAAGAAGAAGAAGAAGAAGAAGAAGAAGAAGAAGAAGAAGAAGAAGAAGAAGAAGAAGAAGAAGAAGGAGGAGGAGGAGGAGGAGGAGGAAGAAGAAGAAGAAGAAGAAGAAGAAGAAGAAGAAGAAGAAGAAGAAGAAGAAGAAGAAGAAGAAGAAGAAGAAGAAGAAGAAGAAGAAGAAGAAGAAGAAGAAGAAGAAGAAGAAGAAGAAGAAGAAGAAGAAGAAGAAGAAGAAGAAGAAGAAGAAAGTTGGAAGGTACCTTGGAGATCATCTAGTCCAACCTCCTGCTCAGGCAGGAAACCCAATACCATTTCAGACAAATGGCTGTCCAGTCTCTTCTTAAAAGCCTCCAGTGTTGGAGAATTCACAACTTCTGGAGGCAAGTCGTTGCACTGATTGTTTTGTCAGGAAATTCCTCCTTAATTCTAGGTTGCTTCTCTCTTTGATTAGTTTCCATCCGTTGCTTCTTGTCCTGCCTTCAGGTGCTTTAAAGAATAGTTTGACTCCCTCTTCTATCTCAGCCCTGAATACATTGTTAAGTACAATGTTAATGAAGCATTCTAGATTTTATCCACGGCCAAAACTGTTTGAGAAAAAAAAGGAGGAACACTACTTTAAAATCGGAGAAGTTAAGGATGGGTTGAAAATACCTGCACTGTGAGCTGGGATTGAGATAAGGACGGCTTCATAAAGATATGGCTTTCAAAAAAAAAAAAAGCAGAGTTGGGGAGATGAACTCAGATTCAAAATAAGTACGGGGCTTTGAGTTTTGAATTCTTTGAACCAAATCCCATTTCTTATTTCAGATGAACTTCAGCCTACCTTTTATCGTTTCCTTTAGAAATAGGATTTTATATAAAGAATCGCTATTTCCTTACTGAAGATCCTGGAGACTGTTTTTTCAAGGACTTGGCATGAAGTAATTAAGAAGCACGGCTCATACTGTGAAGAGGATATAGAGGGAACACATACAAAATTGATTGCTGCTGCTTTCAGCCCTGTAACATTGTCAACAAGATACTGAGTTAAAAACAGAAACAGGTACAAATATAAATGTGAGCCTTGGAACAAAATTTACCCAGCTAGATCCACATGAATGCGTGCTTCTAAACAAGAATCACAGCCTTGGTTAAAGCAATGAAGTCATTTTAAAATTCCACAAACCTTCTCAACAGTCTTGAGAAAAGAAGGACTAGGGGAGACATGATAGCAGTGTCCCAATATTTGAGGGGCTATCACAAAGAAGAGGACCTGAAGGCCAGACAGGAGACAATGGATGGAAACTAATCGAGGAGAGAACCAGCCTAGAACTAAGGAGTAATTTCCTAACGATGAGAACAATCAACCAGTAGAACCACTTGCCTTCAGAAGTTGTGGGTGCTCCATCACTGGAGGCTTTTAAGAAGGAATTGGACAGCCATTTGTCTGAAATGGAATAGGGTTTCCTGCTTGAGCAGCTGGTTGGACTTGATGACCTCCAAGGTCCCTTCCAACTCTGCTATTCTATGTTCTGTGTTCTAAGGAAACTGTGTCTCAAATTATTATTGTTGTTGTTGTTTTAATAAAGCCATCATTCCTGTAACCTTAACTGAGCAAAATGTTGCAATATAGGGCAACAATTTTTGAACCAAGGTACTTCAAATCGGATAACTTACAGAATGCATCCAAAATCTGGGACCCATGATTCCCATGGAATTAAAATTTGGCAAATTTTATAAAACATATTTAGGACATAAAAGTTATCATAGAACAGTTTGTGACATAATACAAGACAGGGCTTTTTTTTTGTCATAGAATGCCCAGAACGGAGTTCCGGCACTTTTTTTGGGATGGAACCTTGTAGGGTAGGCAAGGCGGGTTGTATGACGTGTGTAAGTTCCGGCACCTTTTTTTGTTTTTTAAGAAAAAAAGCACTGATACAAGATATCATAAAATACTTCCTGTGTTGATGTTTGCCTGTACTATACAGTTCAACATGGACTGTTTTCAAGGCAGATACATCTCTGAATATATCCCCAGTTTTCCAATGAAATTGTAGGTTCTGCCACTGTTGAAGGTAGTGAGGAAATATCTTTGAAACAATGACCCAATGGGTCATGGGTTGTCTAACTGTTTATTATTACTGAGTTCCTGAATCTAGGTTTCATTGCTCCTGGTTCAACACTAAGTTGGGGTAGGGAACCATCGCCCTATTATGACCTATGTACTTCAACTGCCTGAGAGCAGGCAGGAGTATAGCTGATTTTTCTTAAAATGTTTTATTGAAGTTATATAGAAAATAAGCAGTAGGAGTGTTAAAGTTACAGATGTTAGTTCACATTGAAATGGAGGATAAAGCTCAAACATTCTGATGCTTTTCATCTCTCTGTAGCTCTTTTTAATCTCCTTTTTCTTTGCTCAGAGTTTGCTGCTGTTTGCAACGGCAAAATTTATGATTAAATAAATGGCAAAAATATGATTAAAGACATTACCATACATCCATACAGGTAGTTCTTGACTTATGACCACAATTGAGCCCAAAATTCCTATTGTTAAGCGAGACAGTTGTTAAGTGAATTTTGCCCCATTTTACGACTTTTCTTGACACAGTTGTTAAGTGAATCACTGCAGTTGTTAAATTAGTAACACAGTTGTTAAATGAATCTGGCTTCCCCATGACTTTGCTTGTCAGAAGGTGGCAAAAGGTGGTCACATGATCCCAGGACACTGCATCTGTCATAAATATGAGTCAGTTGTCAAGAGTCGGTTGTCTGAATTTTGATCATGTGACTATGGGGATTCTGCAATGGTGGTAAAGTGTGAAAAACGGTCATAAGTCACTTTTTTCAGCACTGTTGTAACTTAAACAGTCACTAAATGAACTGTTGTAAGTTGAGGACTATCTGTATTTTATTTTTATTAGTTTTCAATCCACTGAGTAAATGTTGTGTAGAAGTCTTAAGTCTGCCTGTATTTTCTTTTCTATACATCTCTTCATTATGGCCTGAAAAGTAGGAATCGGCCGTTGCCAAGACTGGAGAAGACGCGGGACTGTTCTGAGGGACTTTTTGCTGAAGCAAGAAAAAAAATGAGCTTGTGATTTATGGATTTGGTGATTAAAAAGGGTAGACTAGGCAAAGAAGGAAATCATGCTGAGATTGATAAATTAACCTCTTGGATTAGAGAAAAGACACCAGCTACATTTATAGGTGACTGGAAATCTCTTATGGAGTTTTTGTGTAAAAATTAGGGGGGGAAATGACTTGTGATTTATGGTTTTGATGATTAGACAGGATAGACTATAGAAAAAAGACTGTCATGGGGTAAATTGTATCATGAGGTAATTTTATATAGAGAGGTTAAAATAAAACTGTATTTATAACTGCTGTGAGGAATACTGGAAGCCACTTCTTTGCATCTTCTTTCTTTTTTTAAAAAAAAGTTTCAATAAAATCATATTAAAAAAATAAAAGAAGGAAATTATTTTGTAATCTTAGAGGGGGTAAAATATTAATATACTGGTAACTGATGTTAAGAAGATTGGAAGCTGCTTCTTTATCACTTTTTTCTCTTTTTGCCCCCTCTTGTCTATTTCTTACCTTGCACTTTTTTTTAACTTAGTTATTTTCTTTGCTTTCCTTTTTCTTTCAAAATTATTGAATAATTTTTATTACTACTTTATAAATACTAAATAATACTTATAAATAACTCAAGGTGGTGAACATGCATAATACTCCTTCCTCTTGCTATTTTCCCCACAACAACGACCTTGTGAGGTGGGTTGGTCTGAGAGAGAGTGATTGGCCTAAAGCCACCAGCTGGCTTTCATGCCTAGATAGGATTAGAACTAATAGCCTCCTGGTTTCTAGAAGAAGGAGAAGGAGAAGGAGAAGGAGAAGGAGAAGGAGAAGGAGAAGATACCAGACTGGAGAAGGGGGAGATGGAAAAAGAAATCACTTTTTTAAGGCATTATAAGTTTGTAACTTGTAATGGAGCCTCTTCAATCAGAAATGCCAGATGCTAAAAGGAAAACATCCCCCATTGGTACTTTGAGAACAAATCTATGGGAATTGTTTTAAGAAGATAACAGGCTGTTGTTCAAACCCCAAATTCTTATAGCGCTATACATCAACTTGATTTAGCTGATTCCATTCATCTAAGGACTGACTGTCCCATAATCCATCCCTAGCACTAAATATGAAGGAGGTTGGATCCTTCTCTTTCTGAGAACCACCTTAAACCATAAGACTTTCTTCTCTGTCACTGAGAAAAGGGGATCGATTTATTCTCCAAAACATCAAAGGGTAGGACAAGAAGTATGGTAATAGGTGGAAGGATATTAAAGAGAGATCCTTCCTAAAACTAAGGAGGAATTTCCTAACAGTGAAATTAATCAGTGGGATGACTTGCCTCCTGAAATAGTGAGTGCTTCACAAAAACCTTCTTGAAGAAGTTTTCAAAAACAGACTGGACAGTCATTTGTCCAGAATGATACAAGGTCTCCTGCTTGAGCAAGGGTTTGACTAGAAGACCTCCAAGGCCCCTTCCAATCCTATTATTCTTTGTTCTTTTGTTTGCGAGGATCACCTGGAATTTGAAGGTTGCTCCTAACTAGCCAGTTGTACATTTTCTCCTTTTATTGCTACCTATAATGCCCATCACCATATTCTTTCAGTAATCATTAACTGATCAGCAGTTGTTGCTAGTTGCGAAGTCGTGTCCGACCCATCGTGACCCCATGGACAACGTTCCTCCAGGCCTTCCTGTCCTCTACCATCTTCTGGAGTCCATTTAAGCTCACGCTTACTGCTTCAGTGACTCCGTCCAGCCACCTCATTCTCTGTTGTCCCCTTCTTCTATTGCCCTCAATCTTTAGATCAGCAGTACTATAGTGATAAAGAAAGACCAATTAAATCTCAAAGACACAAGAAAATGACTCCAGATTCTGATGGGATTTGATTTTTACTAGCTTGGAGGGGGAATTCTTGTAGATTTGTTTTTTGCAATGTACATTTATTTTTACTCTGGAGGTTTGCCATATCATTGGCATTAATCACCATGATGTGTCATGCTGCTAAAATGTGCAACAGCATGGTGCACGGAGGGAAAAATTGGGAATTGTTTAGGTTGCATATTTTTCTCGCTACAGAAAGCCACAATTGATTCCAAATGAGCAGAAAGTGCCTGCAGATTTAAATGACTGCATTTTTATACTCCAACCTCAAAGAAGAATGGATAGGACAGGAAGGAGAAAGAAAAACTTTCTTGCTTTCCTTTTGTCTAGCAAATTCCTTTTCTTAGTTTCATCAGGCCAATGTATTTTTATAAAATTGCATTACAGTACAAGGAGGTGTGTGTGGGGGGGGGTTGGAAGCAAGATGCAAAATGCAAGAAAAAAGTGTGCTTTTTCAGACATCGTTTTGATCTCTTTGTCTATTTAATTCTCTCTTTTTTTTCTTCCTGTTTTATGTAGGAGCAGATGTTCTGCAACAGCTGCTGAAGACCCCAAATGACGGTGGGGCCGACCAGCTGCAGACCTCTGTCACTGCTGGAATAACGGGGTTAGAGCAGATGTCAAGCCACAAGAGAAACGTATTGGTGTTTGCAATGCCTGCTTGCTGCAAAGTTTCCTTGTGTCATTAAAATTTCCTTGCATAACCACTGCCTGCCTCTCTTTGAAACTCTTTGATTTTTCAACTTTGATCAGTGCCCTTTAAAACAATGCCGGAGAAAACAATAGCCTAACTTCCCCTGCTTTGAGGAAAAGCTCTTGCAGGGGGGGAAAAAAACTGGTTTTAGGTGATACTGTGCTGGATTCAGGGAGTAAATGGACAGGGTTATGCACAAAAGATGTGTGTGCAGATAATTTTTCCGTGGATTATTTTGGTGGCATCTCTCCCGTATGTGATACTTAAACAGCAATTAGAGCTATTTGCATTAAAGGTACTGCTGGAGAGAATGACAGAAGATAATGTGAATTCTGCCTCATGATATATAAGCAAGAACTCTCTGGGTCCCATGTATGGGACCACTTTAGTTACTTGCTGGGCTTGCTGCCTAAGTGATGCATTTTTTTCCCACTAACACTGCTGGTTTCCACAAAGGAAGGAAGTAGCTAGAAGGATCCCAGACCTGTTCCGTTGCTTATTTTAGTAGGAAGGACAACCTTCCATTTCTAATTTATTTTTTTTGTTTTGAAGCCTACAAGCCCTCTTAGACAAAGCTTTGATCAAAGTGTTCCTTCAAAGCAGCATCCCAGATCATACTGCCAGATTTCCCCACTTCGACCTGATGCTACAAGGGGCTTCAGCAACGATGCTAAACGCATGCAAAGTTTCCTTTCTGGAAGATTGCGTCATCGTGTTTCAGTTCTTCAAGGCTATATAGGTAATCCTCAGCTTACGATCACAAATGAGCCCAATATTTCAAAACAGTTGTTAACAGTTGAATTTTGCCCCACTTTACGACCTTTCTTGCCACAGTTGTTAAGTGAATCACTGCAGTTGTTAAGTTAAGGAGACATTTGTTAAATGAATCTGGCTTCCCTACTGACTTTGTCAGAAGGTCGCAAAAGGGGATCACATGACCCCGGGAAACTGCAACCGTCATAAACATGAGTCAGTTGCCAAGCGTCTGAATTTTGATCACGTGACCCATGGGGATGATGCAATAGTTGTAAATGTGAAAAACGGTCATAAGTCATTTTTTTTCAATGGCCGTAACTTCAAACAGTCACTAAATGAACTGTTGTAAGTCGAGGAGTGCCTGTATTCAGTCTGTAAGAATTACACATCTTTGGGGAATCTTTGAATTAATGTGGATGATTAAAATAGAAATAGCAACTCTATGGCACCCCCTCCTGGCCCTAATAGCTTTGAGTCCTGTGTCTTTTTTTCTTGTTTTCTTTTTTTTTTTTTTTTGAGGAGAAGAGAATTAATGCACCAGTTTTGCGCTCTTCCGATTTAATAAGTTTAAGAATTAGGAAAAGGAAAGGTTGGGCAGCCAAACGCCCAATAATAGTGGGATGGAACAAGGCATTCAGAACTGGCAAAAATATAACCTAAGACCCCAAACTTCGGCCTCCTATAGAATGCCATGGGGAAGTCAGATTAAAAAAGGACTAGAATTCTGTATTCATTCCTCTTTGTTTTTTAATTGTTATAATTGTAGTCAGTTTCCGTTATTCCCCTTATCTTGGAAGCGACGGTAAAAGTAACAATCATAACAACAAACGTGATATTTTGTTTGCTTTATTTTGTGGAAAATAAGCATAAAAGTGGAACTGGTATTATGTGAACTACAACGCAGCCCTTGGTGCTCTCTGAGCTTGGTTGTTTTCTTGCAAACATTTTATTACCCAAACTATCCAGCAAAACAACTGAAAAAAACCCCCAAAACTAACCAAGCTCAGAGACTACCATGGACCCCTCATTTCAACCCTGAGCTTCAAATATTCTCTTTTAGTGGTACAGTTCAGCCCATTGGCCTTAATGACATTTACATAGGACTGAGTATTTGCTGCTATGTCTCTTATAAGTTAGGGTGAGTTTTATATGAGAACGTGTGATTGTCAGAGTCTAGATCAGACATGTCAAACTCGCGACATCATGTGACATCGCGCAACATGTCGGGACGGTTTTGCTATTGCCGGCAATGGGCTGGGCGCGGCTTCCGAATGACGCGCCAACCCCTGGTCTAGATTATATTTTTTAGTCAAAATGTCCTTCCCTACAATTCTTCCTGTGTGTCTACATACCGTATGCACTTGT
>NW_015386241.1:402548-405932 GCF_001527695.2 Protobothrops mucrosquamatus
CACTTGTCAGCTGAACGTAACTAGTTCTCTTTAATTTAAACTGGATTTAAGGCAAGTAAGAAAGGGGGATGCTAATGACTTTGGGGTGATGCGTAAACATCTGCTTCATTAAATGTTCAGAGGGCACTTTCTTTTAATTGTTCTTTAGGGACTCTTGGCAATGCATGCTGCACAAATTGGGACATTGATTAAAACAACAAAGAGCCAGAGGGAAGCTATTTATTCAAGGG
Organism: Protobothrops mucrosquamatus; assembly: GCF_001527695.2. NCBI lineage: Eukaryota > Metazoa > Chordata > Lepidosauria > Squamata > Viperidae > Protobothrops > Protobothrops mucrosquamatus. The sequence continues at coordinate 402,779 of NW_015386241.1, forward strand.
TGAGTGAATCTCCTAAGCAACTTAGTACTCTATAATACCTAAATATATCAGTATAAGAATGGTACAAAGATGGGCAGCATATGGCCCTTCTGATACTGTTGGATCTCAAATCACGTTAGATTTAGAGAGCATGACCACCAGTGAGGGTTGATGGTTTTGTAGATCATCAACATTTGGAGAACTTGACTGGTCTATTCCTGCTAAAGATATCTGCAGGGGGTTGAAAAATAAGATGATTAGAGCCATTCTATAAATACTCAGATTTAGATATCACTGTATCCTATACAGCAAAGAAGAGTCTTGCTTGATAAGAGCATTTGTCTATTTAATACAGTATCCTAGTTCCTACTGTAGCCAACTACACGTGTTCGAGAATCGTACGAAGCCAACAAGTCTTTTTTTTTATTATTGAAAATTTTATAAAATTTTACAATATAAATCCCCCCCTCCCCCCCAAACCCAACCCTCCATCCCTCCCCCCCTCACTTCCCAGATCCAATCACAGGATTAACAATAAAATAATCATAATCTAACTAACGTTAATCAACTATTAATCTAACAAGAAGCCAACAAGTCTTGACTGGTATTTTTAAAGGCAGTCAGAATGCTATTGGATATCAGCTGCTAAGAATGATTACTGTATTGGAATTTCTTGTGAGATTTCATGGATTACATCATTCATGTAAAATAATTAGATTTATTCATTAGTAATAATAATGTGGCCTAGTGGTTAAGACACTGGGCTTGTCGACTGGAAGGTCAGCAGTTCGAGACCCAAACACCGTATAATGGGGTTAGCGCTCCTGTTCTTGCCCCAGCTCCTGCCAACCTAGCAGTTGGAACGCATGGAAATGCAAGTAGATCAATAGGTACCAGTTCACTGGGTAGGTAACAGTGTTCCATGTGCCTTGGCATATAATCGTGTGGGCCACATCACCATGGAAGTGTCCTCAGACAACGCTGACTCCTTCGGCTAGGAAACGGAGATCAGCACCACACCCTAGAGCAGGGGTCTTCAAACTTGGCCCTTTTATGACTTGTGGACTTCAACTCCCAGAATTCCTCAGCCAGCGTGCCTGGCTGAGGAATTCTGGGAGTTGAAGCCCACAAGTCATAAAAGGGCCAAGTTTGAAGACCCCTGCCCTAGAGTCAGACACGACTGGACAGAGGAAACCTTTATGTTCATGAGGGAATCCACTCGATTAGAAAATGTGTGTTTGTAGAAAAAGTAGCAGTTTTAATGCTCTTCCCCACTTCCTGCCAGCTTAGTTCTTCGTAATCGGCATTGCTGCTTTCAAACTAGAAGTGTTTTTTTGAATACTTGGGAGTGTTCTGTCTGTCATACATTAATCAAATTGTAAGTAATGTTCACTGATTTTGTAAAATATCCAACTATACTTGATTAAATAACATCTTCTGTGAAACCTTTTAATCTGAGAAAATACTAAACTAATGGGAAATCACAAGATACAGAAAAAATGAAGGAGATGAGCAACAAGAGACTGCCCCCTTCCTTATTACCTTCCATCAAACCATCTTCTCCAGCCAACATATACTCGGTTTATCGCTGCCTCCAAGGCTAGAATTTTTAGGACAGTTCTGAATCTAACCGCTTTTTAGTATGTCTGCATTTTCTGCCTCAGAGACATTTAGTTGGCCTCTGTCGGAAACAAAATGCAAAGGCTTGGTCAAGCAAGACTATTCTTGGTGATTCCAAATCAGCTCCTTCAGTGATGCCCCGGCAATATCAACCTGCCCTTGGCTTCCACTTAAAAATGAACCTGCAGCCCCCAGATGCACAAAAGTTGAGCTCTCTGCAGTAATTATAAGCATATTTATCTGGGATTAAGTCACTGAATTCTGAGCAGCCATATATAATGTTGTATTGCAGACATGTCAAACACAAGGCCCGGGGGCCGGATGCGGCCCGCGACGTGGTTTCATGTGGCCCGCGAAGCCATCCTGGAAACAGTGAGGGAACGGCCCCCGCTGCCTTGGCCCTGGCCCAGGCTAGCCAGGAGCCAATGTACAATTTTGTGGTGGCCATCTATGCTGAAACGCATTCAGTCTTAGCTCCACAAGACCGTCTGGAAACAGCATCGGCCCCGCCCCCTGGGTGCGCACTGGGGAGGTATCACCCTTTGTGAGGAATGAAGAAATGCACCATCGCCTGGAAGTGGCCAGCAAATGGCCCTCGCCTACTTCACATATCCGGCTTGATGGGCTCCGGGGCAGGGGTTTCAGCAGGCTCTTCCAATGGACTATGCCTTGGCGCTTGCCCTGGTCCCACCCTCTTCTGCCAGAGACCCTCAGATCTGTCCCACTCCTGCCCAGGCCCCCACAGGCACCCTTGACGCGAATGATGTAGAGCTGGCCACACCCACCCAGTAGGCCACACCCACTCCATCCACGTCCACCCAGTAGACCGTGCCCACCCTGGCCACACCCACCCCGAAGACAACCGCAATGCTGATGCAGCCCTCAATGAAATTGAATTTGACACCCCTGTTGTATTGTGTGTGAGTGGAAAGGTGATGAGCTTTAGTCCCAAATTTCGTGTTATGGGGAATATAGAGCAGCCATTTATTCTTTTGAGATTTTGTCTTCTGAGGTAATGTGTTAGAGCTCACCCAATTAATACTGATTTTTTTTTCCTTTTACATTATTCCATGGAGTTAAGAAAGCTTAAGCATTTCATAGGATTAGAAAAGAGGGATGTGTTTGTTTAGCATATGACAAAAATGTTAAAAAGCACATCACAATTATATTCTCAATGAGCAAACATGAAACAATCTACAAGAAAGATAGGCTATATCATCAATATATGATGGAGTTGCAGAGTCTCTGGCTTTCCCTGATATGCACTCAAAGGGTGTTACTCCACGATATGTCACACTGTCTGCTTTGGAGCCCCACAGAGGCATTCCAAAGAGGAGAGCTTTCCCCATTTATGGAGGAGGCTAGCGCAGTTGCCATGCTGAGTCATAATCATATTGAGGATTGACCAGGTCTTAAGAGGAAGATTGAATCCTTTTGGTTCAGCTGTAAAGCAGGGAATGTTGTGACGCTCTGGAGGAGCAACAGAAAACCATTTCTTGCATCCAGGACTGAAGCAGATTGAAGTTTTTATCCGGCAAGTTTCTGACTGTCCTAA
>NW_015386241.1:406169-409379 GCF_001527695.2 Protobothrops mucrosquamatus
GGAGGCTAGCGCAGTTGCCATGCTGAGTCATAATCATATTGAGGATTGACCAGGTCTTAAGAGGAAGATTGAATCCTTTTGGTTCAGCTGTAAAGCAGGGAATGTTGTGACGCTCTGGAGGAGCAACAGAAAACCATTTCTTGCATCCAGGACTGAAGCAGATTGAAGTTTTTATCCGGCAAGTTTCTGACTGTCCTAACAGGTGGATGTCTAGATGTAAATTAAGTTCAACAAATGATTCAACCACCTTTTTAAAATCAGAATTCAACTGGATATTATTCATTTTATTTCAATGCTCAAGACAGGGAAATCATACTGTGTTTCTAAAAGGGCAATTAATTGCCCCCCCCCAAAAAAATCTGATGGGGCATCTCTCACTTCTGCTCTCATAGACAAGATCTATTTCTTCCAGCCAAGAGGAAAATTCTGTTTTGCCTGAAAGAACTCTTTTTTGCTGAGTTTTGTAACATTTATTTTAATATAGTCAACATGCCATGATAAATAGTAATGCCATTTTTGCCCTGAAATATCACTCTTCATCATTTATTTTGAAATTGTGATTCCAAATATATGCCCTTGAATTCCATTAAGCACAGTATCAAATTGCCCTCATAGAGATGGAGGATTTTAGTCAAAATGATCTTATTTCACCCTCTAGTGGAATATCACTACACTACAAAAGATTTACCAGTATCTGAATGTTATTGCCTTTCACCTACACTTTTTGCCCTTATATTTTTCAGAAAGAAAATTAGGAAAATTAACAAATGATTAATACTTTAAAATCTGAGAGCCCCAATTTTTATGGGCCAGTATTTGAGCAGTGATTTGTGGTATTGAGAGTTCCTTGGACAGGAAGAAGTTTGGTGTTTCAAATAAATTAGCAAATGATCATATGAATGAATGGGTTTTCAAAGAAAAGCAGTTTTACTTTTTGGTTTTTTTTGTGTGTATCTTTTTGGCGTGCTCAGCAGCAATTCCTATTGGCTTTCAAAAGCCAATAGTGGGAGTAGCACAGCTCATGCAAAAGTTGAAAAAAAACCATCAAAAAAAAGGTGCCGGAACGCCGTTCTGAGCGTTCTGAGAAAAAAAAAGCCTTGCAGATTAGTCTTCAAATATCGAAAAGGAGGACATGTAGGAGGATACTTTTTGAGGTAGGACAGTTGGTCACCTTATTGTTGTGGATCAGGGGTCTTCAAACCTGGCCCTTTTATGACTTGTGGACTTCAACTCCCAGAATTCCACAGCCAGACCGCTGGCTGAGGAATTCTGGGAGTTGAAGTCCACAAGTCATAAAAGGGCCAAGTTTGAACCCTGTTGTGGATCCTGCTGGCTGGGCAAAAGAGCAGGTCGCTGTACCACTTGACCTTCCTATCTTCAGGCTGATATATTTATAAAACGTACTTTTGCCTCATCCTGTATGTCAATATCATGTTATGCCACAATATGTTAAATCCTCTGCTCCAAACATGTTTCTTTCTATACTTTCATTCCTAAAGTTGTCAGGGACTTTGCAGGCATTCTGCATGGAACTGATAGTGCTTACTCCCAAGTAAACCTCCAGTCTTACTCATTTCTTGGTCACTTCCTGGCATATCTGTTGTTTTGTTGAGAGCTTCAACACCTTTTACTCAGCCTTCCCATCAGCCAAGGCCAGCCAGGTGTTGGGCATTATTTCAATGAGCAGCCCTTCGCCCAATACATACTCTCTATGACAGTGTTTCTCAACCTTGACAATTTTAAGGCATGTGGACTTCAACTCCCAGAATTCCACAGCCAGCAATGCTGGCTGTGGAATTCTGGGAGTTGAAGTCCACATGCCTTAAAATTGTCAAGGTTGAGAAACACTGCTCTATGAATATGTGTTAATATAGAGTACTAACATTCCCAGCCATTACTTCCTACAGCAGAAGCGATCAATTTGGAGGGTTTATACAATGGAATCGTTCCACACGCTCAAGTCACAAGCGAGATCAGCCATCTTGTGCTAAGAGGTTACATCTGTTTTTCCTCAACCTCGGCAACCTGAAAGACGTGTGAACTTCAACTCCCAGAATTCCTCAGGCTGCAGGCAAGCACGGCCAAGAAACACCGCGGCACCAACTACCCCCCCCCCCGCGCCAAGCCTCTTCCGCCCATTTTAGTCAGCTCCGCCTCCCTTCGTAGGCGACAGCTGATAAGGCGCATGCGTCAAGCCTCGCTCGAGGGGAAGAAAAGGGAACTCTGCGAAAAATTTAACTTCCGGGTCGGGGAAATCCGTCTGCGTGAGGGGAGGAGTTGCCGCCGCTCAAGGTGCAGCGGGTGGGCGGTAGTCTGGCTGAGACAAATGGAGCGGGACTTGCTTCGCCAGGCACTCGGCTTCCACGGGCCGCCGCTGCTCTCCCTGCTCCACGCCGAACAGCAGGACAACCCCGACTTCTGCGGCCTGCTCCCCCCCGGTGGGGGCGGCCTGGAGTCGCTGTCGTCAGCTAGGTGAGCCGAAGTCCTGTGGCTCCGCCCTCGCCGTAATGGAGGGGGCGGGGCTACACCGGAGGGGCGTGTCCTTGAGAACGTGAGCCGGAGTCGAGTCAGTTCTTGTTTGCTTCCCTTTGGAGTGGTGGGCGGGGGGGGAGGCGAATTGCTGCAAACTCAGCCTTCGGGGCCTTGTAAGGGAAACGAGAAGAAATGTCCTCGGAACCCGTGCAAAGCGAGGGTGCCTCTGATCATATGCAGAGTGTAACGTCTGTTCTCAGCTGGGCCTCGACTTACATGGAGGCTCAGGACTGGCAAGTGAACCTTCCCAGGTAACTCATGGTAGCATCTCCTTATTATTCGGTGTTTAAAATCACTCCACTGAACGTGCTTTTAAGCAGCCTGCTGGGAAACTGGCAGCGGCTTCCATTTTTCACATTGCTTGCTTTCTTAATGTTAGAGAATGTCGTGGTTAAAATCCAGGACCCTGAATAAGACCACCTCCTCCTCCTCCTCCTCCTTCTTCTTCTTCTTCTTCTTCTTCTTCTTCTTCTTCTTCTTCTTCTTATTATTATTATTATTATTATTATTATTATTATTATTATTATTATTATTATTATTATTATTATTATTATTATTTATATACCGCCCTTTCTTCTTCTTCTTCTTCTTCTTCTTCTTCTTCTTCCTCTTCTTCTTCTTCTTCTTCTTCTTCTTATTATTATTATTATTATTATTATTATTATTATTATTATTAAT